>NC_041399.2:168678235-168863235 GCF_900747795.2 Erpetoichthys calabaricus | reverse complement strand
TATGGTTACACAGTATTAAAAGACAGTGAACAACGTCAGTTACCTTTGTTCCCGCGTTTGATAAAAGGTGAGCTTTTAAGCCTGAGAAATCACCCCGTAAATGCACACGTTTAATTGCACATGTGTTAATATGTATGCTCACACAGTATTAAAAGACAGTCAAAAATTAACGTAATTTACCTTCGTTCCCGCGTGTGACTCGTGCTGTAAATGTCTTCCTTGTTTTTAGTTCACGTGACTACGTAGGAGGCGTGATGACGCGATACGTGACTCCGCCTCCTCCATTACAGTGTATGGACAAAAATTATGTTCCAGTTATGACCATTACGCTTTGAATTTCGAAATGAAACCTGCCTAACTTTTGTAAGTAAGCTGTAAGGAATGAGCCTGCCAAATTTCAGCCTTCCACCTACACGGGAAGTTGGAGAATTAGTGATGAGTGAGTCAGTGAGTGAGTCAGTCAGTGAGGGCTTTGCCTTTTATTATTATAGATATATATATATATATATATATATATATATATATATATATACATTCACTTTATTAACTTACTTACTGTTTGCCTTTTTTGCCTATTTGATCGCCGATTGGAGAAGTAATTGGAAGAAGTACAGTTTGTCTAAGTCTAACACCCCTCAGGTTGCCAGGCTACAGGTATTGGTGGTGTAGTTGTCGGTCCGGACGTTTGGGCCGGATGTTACAAGTCTACAAAAGGACGCCAAGGCCTGGAATGTCAAGGAAGCCATCCCCATCAGGATTGCCTCATGAGGGCTAAGGAAAGAGCAGATAAGACCACTCCTACCGGTTAAGTGTTCTATGAGGGCTGTATAAAAGGATGAACAAGAAGGGGGTTTGGCCACTGACAGGCCAGGAATTCCACCCTTTAATTGATGCAAGACTGAATTTGCCCCATAAAAACAGAGAGGTCCAGGATAGACTGACTACACAAGGACTTTTGAATGTACATATCTTTCAGAAGTAAAGATAAATTAGTGGTGAAGCCCAAGAGGATGAACATATGACCCTTTGTCTTTCAAAGAATTAATAAAACTCTGCAATATTTCTTTTACATGACTTTGCTCTGGCATTGTTTCTCTGCCAAGTGGTTTGAATACTCCCATATAGTCACAATGCTCTAAAAGCACCAAACAATTTTTTTTTTACAAATTGTGATTAAGCTGCAGACACAATTCATCAATTGGCCAGTGCAAGGTCAAGGTAAACCAGAACTAAATCTTCCGAAGAATGAACATAAGACAGGAATCATCATGATTTACTGATATGACCTAAATTAAGTTTTTTGTTTAAATGCTAAAAAGTTTCTGAGTAGCAAGAACCAATCCTAAACACATCCTTATTCATGACACCAAATTTATTTTTAAGGTCTTTGAGTTACATATATTTACTGATATATACTAACAATTAATGTTTAATGTAATATTGTAGTACCATTCATGCTAGTCTATTTGTTGACTCTAAGATGCCCGTTGATTTGAGAGTGTGCCCTGCAATAGGCTTAACAGCCCAACAAAATGGTTCCTGATTTGCACCTTAGACTACCAGGGTAGGTTTCTGCTCTCCAAACCTTTATAAAAGCATTTATTTTTAGATCAAATATTGCTCACTATAACTATTTTTTGGTGAAAATACAGGACAGATTATTTCAGATCGATATCTTGGCACAATTAATTGGCAGTAAGTCATACACTTAAAATATAATAATAACGTGAGCTGTTAAGAGAATGCACACATACTTTCAAAATATAAGACTTATTTTAACAATGTGAGAGGTTTTCAGTGCTACATTTTAAAATATAAAGTATTATTATGTTTCCAATTTATTACAACACCAGATTATGGTGCAAATGAAACAGAAAATGAAGAAAGTTTAATGCACCACAAACTTTCTAAAAAATGTTATTCAAAATGAAATGTACTGCAAGGTTACAAAAACTATCCTATCATGTAGTACCCTGAAAACAATTAACTAGACAAGTAAAATGAATAATATGTGCTTAACAGTCTCATGGGAGTTTTCTGAATTGCTTATCATGTGGGCAGAAGAAAGGCAGAGCTGGGACAATGTTGTCTAGTGGCAAGAGGTGTGCATTAGGTGGAGAAAAGTTTGAACAAGGGGTGCAACAGCAGCAAGAATACTGCAGCTGATCTAGACAAGCAACTGATCAGATGATATTAGAGAAATTATGATTTACATTAAGGAGCTGCATGTTTTTCAAACATTATTTCCAACAAATTTTGTAATTCTTTTGCCCAAGACTTTTTATGTTTCTGTAGCTTGCAGCCATACCTACCAACTGTGAATTATTAATCATTGCTAGTTTGACTGTCATGTTTATCTTTTTTTTTCAAATTGCACAGTGATATTTTTAGATATTCACACCTCCATGACCTCAAACTTTGCCTTATATTCTAAAAAATGAAGCATACCAGCACTTGTGTTGACTCTTCATAATCTTTTGTATTTAATAAATATGCAATCTCCAATGTATTTACAACTAAAGTATTAAATACAAATGCAGTTTTCACAGTATGACTAAGCAGTGGCATAGAGATGAATATAATTGGGTTGACTAGATGCTGTCCACGTCAGAAGCCATGATCTTCTGCCTGTAACCACTATCCCCATACCTTTACTTGAGCATCTGGCACATGTTAAACACAAAGACTGACCTGAATACATACAGTAGATGAAGGAAAATGATAGCAAATTAATATGGTTCTGAAATAGGAGACAAGCAAATAGAAAAACAAAGAAAGAGCAGAACAACAATTTTTCCAGATCAAGAGGCATCACTTGAGGTGATTTGGACATTCAATGAAGATACCAAATGTGCCCCACTCATCCCTATTGGAGAAGACAAAGGGACAGACATAAACCATCATTTTCCAATAATGTGTCTATCCACATGGGGAGCCGGAGACATTTTGTTTTCTGGTCTGTCTTAAAATGATACTCATCAGGATGAGAGAATGAGAAGTGAAATGGTAATGTAACATACATGAACTAATCTGTGGTGTCAATCTATCATGCCTGTAAAGTAGCTGGCATTTAGGTCACATTCCTGTCTATACCCTAATGGTCTGTGATGCATTGAATTTGTTTTTCTGTCACAATTTAGCTTAGATATCCACTATAAGGTTAATTAACATATTATAAACCTTTTTAACATGACATAGAAGAATGAAAAATGACATTAACATATTTCAAGAGTCTTATGATTTTAAAGACAATTCGTTGTTGCTCATACCATATGTAATAGAATGTTTATAGATGTTCATTGTTGGTTAATAATGATTATGATTTTGGTATTGTGTGAGGGCTTGTGTACCTATGTGATCCTAAGTGTTATGTTATCTTGAGATATATACTCCTGTTAGGGCTGTTCATAGCAAAATAGTCACGTGTAAAAGTTCAGGCAAAGAATACTCCATAATTGACATTCATGACTGTTTTAAAAAAACTAAAGAGAACCTTTCCAGAAAGATGGTGTCACAGACGGCCGGGGTTCTTGTCTGGCCAGGACACCTCTTCATTGAGAGGATCAGGGGAGCAAAGGTGGCCAGAACAGTTCCTCCCCCGGGACGCTAGATGGCAGCCCCCATGGGTTGTAGTGGTGCCTCGAACTCCCGCAGAGTGGGGAGTGCTGCCAAGGGGTGCTGCCAAGGGGTGCTGTAGCTGCTGCTGAGTCTTGGAGAGTGGCTGTTCTGCCACACCAGGAAGTGTTGCCAGAATTAGGTCAATGAGCAACCTGGAGCACGTCCGGGTGCTTTATATAAGGGGCCAGCGGACAGTACTCGGTGAGCCAGAGTCGATTGGAAGGTGGACGAAGCTTGGCAAGGAGGAGTGGAAGAGAAAAGAGAAGAGAATTTATTGGTATTGTGCTATTGTGCTTGTGGGACTGTGTTGTGCCTGTGGGAAACAGGGAAGGCGTTTCCCACGTGATGAAGAAAAAACAAAAAATCTTTGTTTTTATATGTATGCCTCTAGTGTCTGTCTGTGTTGGGTTAGGTGACTGGCACGGCCTCTAGAGTTGTTATAATGGATAGCAGAACACACTCTTAGAGGAAGGCCTTGGATGTGCATTTGCTGATGTGCCACTGGTGGCCAGGTGACTAATATACAGTAGTTCAGTTTGTCTCAGACCCAAATAAAAGCTGTATGGAGCAGCCAATGTGCACTTCCAACTCTAAAATCAAAGTATGAGAGTCAGATGCAAAGTCAGTCAGGTGACAGGAAAGAATGGGACTGACCAGGCATAACAGAAAATGGCAACTGGCTCTTTGAACATGGAAAATAACTCCTCTGGCAAGGAAGGATGAAAAATAATAGTTAGATTTGGTTGCACTTCACCCCTATACAGTCTTTCTTTCTCTCATGAATCTTTAGAAATGCCATGGGCGTGTGTTAGGATATTTCCAAGCTCCCAACTGGATGCCATACAGGTGTAGGTTCTGACAATAGAAAAGAGAGTGATATTTTGACTGCTGTTTGCATGTATGCATAAAACAATTATTCAAAGTATTCTCCCTTTTTAAGGGCTTTTGGATTCTGTTCTCACCATTTCACAGTGTATCCTATTGAGAGACTTCATTCATATGGGGAATAAACAAGATACCTGAGGACAAAAGAAATAGTTGAATAGACAGATCAGAATCCAAGTGATGAATTGTTACTGGCTTTCTGATGCCAGGGCAACATGGGCCAAAAGGCAATGATCCATTTTGTATTTGTGTCATCTACTCTTGAGTCTGTCTATTTTACACACATGGATAAATAGAAGTACTGAGCTGTCTGTCAGTTGATCATTACTTGGTAGTGAGCTGTTTCAGACAGAATGGAGCACCCAGTGGATAGATGTGAAAGACTCAAACAGGTGTTTAGGGTGTGGTAGAAATGACTAGAAGATGACTCTGTTCAAAATGAGTTCAGTTACCACCTCCAAAAGACCTTATCCTCCATCTCAAAAGAGGTTAGGGAGTTAAAGTCTGAATAGACAGTGTTCAAGATCTCAGTAGTGGAGGCAAAATAACAATAATTCCAGCCTGAGTTGGTGGATGCATGGAGTAAAAGAAACTGTCAAGCTGAAGAAAGAGACCTTACATGACAAAAGTAACAGAAGTATCTTCAGATTTGACAATGATGTACTGCCAGGCATGGAAGAGATCAGTTTAATCAGTGGCTGAAGGCCCGTGTCTAGATAGAGTTGGGTGAGGCCATGGAGTGTGAGGGATAGTTTTTCCTTTATGGCTGCATAGAAGCCCATAATCAGAGAACTGATTGACTTGGCAGTGGATACAACAACTCTGTTCATACAGTATACAGTATATGACAGATAATCTTAATCTGTACAGACAAAATTATTTAAAATAAACAGACTGGTACTAGCTGATTGGATGTGTGTGCAAATCAGAGAAAGACATTTAAATTGTTAAAAATGGGGACACCATATTGGAAATTTTTGTTGCTTTTTTGTTTCCATTCATCTGTTATGGATATTTTGAAAGCTTATGCCTCTAGGAATATGAACATATACCTGTTTGGCATTGGTATAAATGATGTAGATTAAGAAAAATATCAATATTTTTGCTGTCTAATTTTAAGTGTGTCACACTGCTACTTTGTAGCTTCTGGATTTTGTGAGTAAGTTGCTAGGATGTGCTGCACTGTTGCTAAGGGCCGCTTCCCAGGAGGCACTATGTGTCACGTCATGAAGACTCCACTATAAAACCCAGCGCAGTCCTCAAGGTTTTCATCCAGGATTACAGAATGAAATCTTGAACCATGTTAGTGCTCTTAGTGACTGGTCTTCTGGTTAATGATTTACAGCATTCCACTTCTTTATTGGGCACACAGTTTTAGCTACTTGACTCTACTGTTAATCTCATTCTTTTGTTAATGGCTACTGCCAATTGTTGTATAGACTTCGTTATGGTTTAGTCTTTCTGCTTCTGAACTATTAAATATCGACTCCCATAGCACTTTCTTAAAAACACGTTCATGTCTTTGTTTTAGCATACATGAGTGGCTGCTGGAATTAAAAAAGTAGCTGAACCTAGTCTTTACTTTGGTTCAACCAAGCCACTTTTGATATTCTCAACTGGCTTGAGATAAATGGCTTTGGTATTGTAGTGGCTCCCAGATACACAAGAATACGTATTTCAAGAACATGAATTGTTGTTTTCAATGTCACAGGTGTATTTGGAAATGGTCCACCATCAACCAGTATCCAGCCAGTGTCTGTACTGTGGTTGGAAATGGATCAGTGGAGAAAAGGGGCTGATGTTGGCTGACAAAATTTCACAGATAACCTACAGTAAGTCAATAGGTTTATAAGAACAGAAAACTTGGCATTCCTTAGTAACCAAGTTGTCAACCGCATTCCACTTCTATCAATGAAAAACAAGAAGTAATTGCAGTAGGTTAAAAAGTGAAAACACTGGGCACTGGAGCATGGTAAATAAGTTGGAAAATGCACACACTGCATAGCATTCAATTGTGTTTGAAAGGTAGTTCAATTCTGAAAGCTGTAGCATTTTCAAATTTTTTACTTACTTCATTAAAGAGTTATTATATTTTTATTTAATATATAATACTTCTGTAAGAGGGCTCCAGGCTTCTGCCTCCTCATTCATTTTGCCACACAAAGTATTTTGGCTGCTACATCCTCCTCCTGTCATCAATATGGAAATCCTCCTTACACTGGCTGCTCTTCACCATCACCATCAATATGACAATGAGTTATATTAAAAAATAATAGCAATAATAGAAAGTAATTACATGTGTTAGTAGCCCACACTAATTACATGTTTTTTTAGTTGTACTGTTACAAGCGCAGCAACGCACACATACACACAGAACAGGATGTGTAAGTTTGAACCCTTACACGGCTGAGCATGTTTATTGTTTAATCTCAGAACACAAAACATGCAGATCACTAAACTCTAGTTCATCTATGCAAATATCTTTGTTGATCACCAGGTCTTTGTTCGGCCATGGACTGCCAGCTTGTGGCCACCTCTTCATGATCCCT
Organism: Erpetoichthys calabaricus; assembly: GCF_900747795.2. Classification (NCBI taxonomy): domain Eukaryota; kingdom Metazoa; phylum Chordata; class Cladistia; order Polypteriformes; family Polypteridae; genus Erpetoichthys; species Erpetoichthys calabaricus. The sequence goes on along the minus strand of NC_041399.2, from coordinate 168,856,183 downwards.
TTTCCCACATATGACTCATCAGGGCCCCCAAATCCTGTCTCCTCATTTACCACACCACACACAGTACTTTGGCTACTACATCCTGCTCCCGCCATCAACATGGAAATCCTCCTTACGCAGGCTGCTCTTCACCATTACCTTCTGCCACCATAACTGCCACACCTCTTGCCCATTGTGGAGCTCCATTTTGTGTTTCAGGATTTCCCACCGTTAGGCAGCACTTCCTAGAAAGTTTTTGAACAGACAGGATGCCACTAGAGTGTTGGCTGTCAATCAGGCGACTCCACATCATCTCTATGCACTATTCTCCATTAGTAAGACTTAAGACACTTGGCCCTACATGACTGATAAGAGCTTATGTTTGTCACTGGACTACACAGTGTCATGTAGTTAAAAACATACTCCAATAGATGTGAAGTGGCGCAATAAAATTCATATACAGCTGAGTCTAATTCAAGTGATGAAAAAATGTCATTGATTTATGTCCTGTTGTTGGTTGTGGGGGATCTCTGACTAACTGCAGTTCTAATATCTTAAACATAGATAGATAGATAGATAGATAGATAGATAGATAGATAGATAGATAGATAGATAGATAGATAGATAGATAGATAGATAGATAGATAGATAGATAGATACTTTATTAATCCCAATGGGAAATTCACAAAAACATATAAACATGACATTTTTTAAAGAAATACCCGATGGAGAGTTGAAATCTCTGTTGAGTTGTCAGACAAAAATTAGTGGCTGTTTTAGAACAATTCGTATTTAGTGTAACGTAAATACTAAGGGCACATTTGTTCATTCTATCTTTACAGAACAAGACTTACATCATTTATTTTTATTAGTTTATTTCTAGATAAATTTCATTTGCATTTTTAGTTATTTTCTTAAAGGTTTTAGAGCAGCAGGAGGCATGAGCTAGTGTAGCAGCAGCTTGCACACACAGGCTTCGCCAGAATTTGACTAAGGAGCAGCTGTAGGATGAGTAAATGAAAATATACAAGTTGAAGTAACTACTGTGAAAGTAAAATTTGAAACGGTAAACTAGTCCATAATTGAAGTCGCACAGAATGTTTATCTGTTTTAAGATAAATTAGTTTGCAAATTTGCCAGTGCTTTCAATGGGTGATTTTGAGATTTCAAATGTACACATTACCCTGTAGTTGAGATCTCCCAATGACATCTCCAATCTCATATAGACAGACAGACAGACAGACAGACATTTCAATCTCAGTAGGTTATTTTCGTATTATAATGCAAACACACTTAAAACATTGCCTAGGTTTTTGAATCCTACTTCTTGCTGATTCATTTTGATAGGTGGATCACAGTATATCAAAATCCTGAAACTCCATTGCCCTGCTGGTGATGGCTGTGTAAAAGTGTGGGATAGGCTGTCATGTGTAATAGAGTGGCCGCTTTGTGGCACTGTTGCCCACCTTTTTGCCAACAGACAGACGCAGGACATGGGACAAAAACACCAAGAAGTTGTTTAATTTCTTCTTTCCATAGTGCCCAAAAGCACCTCCACCACAATAAACAGGCAGTAACTACAATAACAATACAGTAAAGCATACAAATCTCTCCTCCACTCCTTCCAGCAAGCTCTGTCCTACTACCTCCCAACTCCAGCTCACTTGCTGGGTTCACAGCAGTCTTTTATATAGTCCAGGTCAGATGGAGAACTTGTAATTTCTTCAGCCTGGAAGTACTTCTGTGCTTCCGTCCCCATGACTTTGGAGTACGTCCGGGTTATGTAGACAGTAGGGGCTCCCCAGTCTCCCTGCAGCATCTCCTGGTGGCACCTAGGCATCCAGCAGGGCTGTGAAGCCAAACTCCAGATCCCATGGTGCCCTGCATGAATCTGGGGCATCGCTATGCTGCAGGGAAGCTGCCAACTAATGTCCTGGTGGAGGTAGTGACCCAAAGCAGCTGCCTTCCCCCATCCTTCCACTTCAGGGCCATCCCCGCCAGGTTGAGCGGCTGGACGTATCCTACACATGGCACATATTGAATCCCTTGCAATGAGCACAGTAATGTGTGAATGCCACAGGATATCTGCTGACTAAGCACATCCTTTCATGGTATCAATGTGCAAATTATCTTATTTTTCTCAAGATTACACTCCGCACTAAAAAAATTAGGAAATCGTAGAGTGCCTCATGAAACAAGACAAATAATTTAGCCTAATGCAGTAGCCTCCCTGGTCACTACCTAATCTTTTGAGAGTACATATCTACTAAGTATTCATAGTAGAAAACTCTAATTGGCAACAGCCATGTGAGAGAATGGAGTTGAATTCATGGCCAGATAAATACATACTGTTCTAGAGCCAATGGAGGGACAATTTACTACTTGGTAGGTGTACTAATAAAGTAATCGATCAGTGTGTATTCTGTAAATATACGCAAGAATTTCCATCCATGTGTTTTTTTAAATTCAGTTAAGAGCCATTGCATTTCCGAGCAGAGCATGCAGTAAGGCAGCAAGCACCCCTGTACAAGGTTCCTGTTATGTAAGAATTTATTAAATCAAATTTCCACCGTGCTATTACAATGTCATTAATAATGAATATGATTCTAATACGGAAGAGTATAATCTATAAAAGTTTAATTAAAACATTAGAAAGCGCTAAAGGTATTAAACACAAAATGAATTGTAGAAAATACAACAGATTCAATGCCATTAAGGTACTGCAGTTGATATCAAAATGTGATTTTCAAAGTGTGAGGAGGGGTGCAGTGAGAACAAGGGTAGTAAAACTATCCAGGTAGCAAAAAATGAGAGATATTGGAGCAGAGAAATCCTTATTTATTGATTTAACTTTGCAGCTCGCTTTCCTGTCAGACAAACTAATGATTGGTACTGGTACTATTAGAGTGTGAAGTATGGAAAGGCGGGGAGTAAATTTCTAGTCGTAAATCTTAGCCTTTTCCATGGTGACACAAAGACAGTGAAACAAAAAACTGATTACAACAAAGCAACTAAATTCAATGCAGTTGAACCACAAAGCACGTCATCCTTCAGGCCGGTTTATATGGACTATTTAGTCCGCACTGTGAATGACTCTGTTTGGGAAAACTGCTCTCTACATTCTTGTTATTAGGTCTGGCTTTTCTGTATGCAGTATAACAAGTGTGCACAGTAGATGTTGACCTCACGTTCACCTTTTAACTGCTTACCCAGGTGAGTCAACAGGTCTTCAAATTACAGAATCTAAATTAAGATATAAATACAGGACTGAAAGCACTATTAAATAAAACCACATCAATTGAACAACATAGCAGTTATTGAGCCTCGTTTAGACGCAATCCATTAGACAGCGTAAATGACAAATGGCTGACTATATGCAGTTAAAACAGAGTTCTTTCTTTTTGGCAGACATTAACATTGGAACTATGCCATTCATATACAGTATTCATGCTTTTTAGAAAGCTATTAAAATGTACTATATATTTCAGTATATTACAGTATACTAAAAATGTTACTAGTGCTTTCAATATTTTGGCATTATTTCAGTTTAATTTATTCTAAGCTCAGAATTGTGTGCAACAAACCATTCAGTCAAAAAATATAAAACACTTTTCCTTTACTCCATTCTTTCATAGATTTACATTGTTCAAAGCATAATAGCAGTTAAGATATCAAACGTTCACAGGCTGTTTCACTGAAAAACAGGGCAATGAGTCTCCGAATAAATCTGGTACTGGATACAGGAGTTCATGCCAACTGCAAGTAAGCATGATTCATTTATTGGTGTAACTTAATACAAGATGAAATTATCCCTGACCAACCCCTTTAAAATGCAATCAGACCCCTGTGGCTGAAACATTTGGGAAGATAGACTGAAGATTTGAAATGAACACATCCTGGTTTGTTGGTAGATAAAGATATTGGTGATAATCAATGTCAAATTTAATCAATATCAAATTTCCTGATAAATGTGCTTTGAATTTTGTAGTTTTTTTGTAGGCTCTTATGATTTGGTAACAGTTATTCTCTATAGGTAATCAATAATACATTACCATGCGGAATGTACTTATTAATTTTGAAATACAATAATGCAATTTCCAACCTTTACTTTAAAATAAATGATTATTGCCTTGCTTGAGGCTACATTAGGGTGAACTCTCAAAACACAAAGACTGTAATTTTTAGCATTGATTTTAGTATTAGGTAAGCATTCTGATTTACTAGTGTGCATAATCTATCCATTTTCATGCCCAAATAGGTAGTACTTTATATCTTTATCACTGTATCACGTTTACAATGATCTCTGATATTCAAGTTACTAATATATTTTTATTTATTAAACCATTCCAAATGAATACTTTGTATTTTTTATGATGCAGGTAATCTTACAGTCTCTCACATCTCTTGTTTAGAGTTGGCGTGAGCCTAATGAGAGCAAGGAGAGTACTTGTTTCCAGAATCATTTACCATTACAGAGAGCAGGTGGCAGAGAACACTAATGCACGAGTCTATCACCTAACGCCTTTCAAGCTAGACATGATACCAGCTGGGCTAATGGAACTAAAAATATATTCCCCTGGTGGAGGCATTTTTTTTGACTTGGGTTATGATGTAAATCCAAAAACAACCCTTTCACCTCTGTAGGTCCAAGAAGCATAAAGTCATATTTTGCTCAGAATAAAAATATGCATAAAAGTAAAGTTTAATTTACTTGCCCAAAGAAAATTTTAAGTTTTCGGCTGCAAAGCATTACTTCTTTTTATGAGCAGCTTAGAAAAGATTGTCAGTGTGTATCAGAGCATAACTGGATAATTAATTTGATGTTCCTGTCTGTTATAAATTGCTTTTTGCTGAAGAAGATAAAGCAATGGCCCAAATTTGATAGAGAGGCGGGGAAAAACTATTCCCTTGAAAATACATAGCAATTTCCAAGTTGAAATATGTGGACACTGAGTCAAGTACAGTGGGATTTTTGAAAGCCCCTCTTTATGTTAAATAACAATTCTTTAAAAGACTTGTCAGCAAGGAAGTGAAGCGGAGCATCATAGTTGATAATTACCAGTTAATTATGACACCTTCATTGTGCACAGTTTGAAGAATAAACATGTTTTGTTCAATTCAGCTTATTTTTGTATAGTGTCGTTCACTGAGCACAGACAGAGTGTCTGTGGACTAATTTACATCTTCTAGAATCCATAAATTACTAAAGCTTATAGCTTTCACAAACACTAAAACTCAAAGTACATTAAACTAACAGTAAAACAAAACTATTAAAGTTTTTAAACTTAAAGAAATAACAATAATCAGCCCACTACAAATGAGATATGTTGACAACATTGGGGAGAAAAACAAAAATTTCAGTCATCATCATTCCAGGAGAAAATAAGTATCTGTCGGGGAAGGTTCACAGCAAAGGCAACGTCACCTTATATGAGTTCTAGCCCGAGGGGGTGATCAAACTTGGTGAGTGTAATAGCTGATCTTGCCATTGGAGCATTTCAGTTTACATAACTAGAAATTGCAGGTTATGTGTAATTACATTGCGACTTTGCGGTAGTTTTACATTTCCACAATATCACAAGCTCACTGCTTTTACTCACAGCCATATACAGTCATATGAAAAAATTTGGGAACCCCTCTTAATTCTTTGGATTTTTTTTTATCATTGGCTGAGCTTTCAAAGTAGCAACTTCTTTTTAATATATGACATGCCTTATGGAAACAGTAGTATTTCAGCAGTGACATTAAGTTTATTGGATTAACAGAAAATATGCAATATGCATCATAACAAAATTAGACAGGTGCATAAATTTGAACACCCCAACAGAGATATTACATCAATACTTAGTTGAGTCTCCTTTTGCAAATATAACAGACTCTAGACACCTCCTGTAACATTTGATGAGTATCTGGATTCTGGATGGAGGTATTTTTGACCATTCTTCCATACAAAATCTCTCCAGTTCAGTTAAATTTGATGGCTGCCAAGCATGGACAGCCTGCTTCAAATCATCCCATAGATTTTCGATGATATTCAAGTCAGGGGACAGTGATGGCCATTCTAGAACATTGTATTTCTCCCTCTGCATGAATGCCTTTGTAGATTTCGAATTGTGTTTTGGGTCATTATCCAACCCCTGCATAACTTCAACTTTGTGACTGATGCTTGAACATTATCCTGAAGAATTTGTTGATATTGGGTTGAAGTCATTCAACCCTCAACGTTAACAAGGGCCCCAGTTCCTGAACTAGCCACACAAGCCCACAGCATGATGAAATCTCCACCAAATTTGACAGTAGATAGCAGGTGTTTTTCTTGGAATGCGGTGTTCTTCTTCCACCATGCAAAGCGCTTTTTGTTATGACCAAATAACTCAATTTTTGTCTCATCAGTCCAAAGCACTTTGTTCCAAAATGAATCTGGCTTGTCTAAATGAGCATTTGCATACAACAAGTGACTCTGTTTGTGGCGTGAGTGCAGAAAGGGCTTCTTTCTCATCACCATGCCATACAGATGTTTTTTGTGCAAATTGCGCTGAACTGTAGAACGATGTACAGATACACCATCTGCAGCAAGATGTTCTTGCAGGTCTTTGGAGGTGATCTGTGGGTTGTCTGTAACCATTCTCACAATGCTGCGCATATGCCGCTCCTGTATTTTTCTTGGCCTGCCAGATCTGGGTTTAACAGTAACTGTGCCTGTGGCCTTCCATTTCCTGATTACATTCCTTACAGTTGAAACTGACAGTTTAAACCTCTGAGATAGCTTTTTGTAGCCTTCCCCTAAAACATAATACTGAACAGTCTTTGTTTTCAGATCTTTTGAGAGTTGCTTTGAGGATCCCATGCTGTCACTCTTCGGAGGAGAGTCAAAGGGAAGCACAACTTGCAATTGACCACCTTAAATACCTCTTCTCATGATTGGACACACCTGTCTATGAAGTTCAAGGCTTAACGAGCTAATCCAACCAATTTGGTGTTGCAAGTAATCTGCATTGAGCAGTTACATGCATTCAAATCAGCAAAATTACAAGGGTACCCACATTTTTGCACAGCCAGTTTTTCACATTTGATTTAATTTCATACAACTAAATACTGCTTCACTAAAAATCTTTGTTCGGAAAACACCCCAGTACTCAGATGTTCCTAGGAAATGAAAGACATACCACTGTTTTGTTTTTTGTTGAAAGTAGAGTAAATTATTATGCAGGCTAAGAGGGGTTCCCAAACTTTTTCATATGACTGTATACTGTATGTTGCCTGATGGAGCTGGTGCCCATGCAAAGGGGTTACAGTACAGTGAGTTCAGCAACAATCTTGGACCCTTTATTTTTCTTTGTTCTCTTCTATGGTGGTACTAAAACACACGACATTCAACAACAATTCCAAAACACTCATGTTACTTATTCCTTATTGCTGAATTATTTGCATTGTACTTCTGAATGAACACTCATTGGTTGTCAGCTCTTGCATATAGAAAACACAACCCTACCAACTTCAGACACAATCAAACCTGTTTGAATTAGTCAGGGTGAGTTGCAGATTGGTTGGACTGGGTTGCTGGGTGTGTCATACTACAGGAGTGCACCACAACTGCCCCTGACTCTCTAAGATTATATAAATGACGTTTGTGGCTGCAATATGCTGGAAAAGTCATGTAATGTAACATGGTTTTTAGTTATACTACAAAAAGTCACTGTTCTTGGGCACTCTGTGATATCAGAAGTGCATGCCAGACAATGTAATAAGAAGATTAAATCTTTCTGTTGTTGATTCCATGGGCCCACTATCTCTGATATCACATCCCATTGACTGGAGTAGTAGCTTGGCAATATTGCAGTGGCATCCAGTGACACATATTACACTGGCAAAGGAAACAGAAAAGAAGAGGGCAGTGTATACGGTATACTTTACCTTTTCAGCTGACAGATCTTAGGTGATAGGACTTAAGCCTGAAAGTGTTGTCAAGAGGGACAGGAGCGAAATGCATTGTGGGAAAGCTGAAAGGTGAAACAGGATTCAGACTATTGTGCGTAATTAGATGTGCAACTTTTGATTCCCATGGGAAAATCATCTTAAGTGTAGTTTAACTTCTTTTGTGTGTTTTGAAAAACTAAAATGTCATCACTCTGCTAACTAAGATGAAAACAAGTATGCCAAGTGCTTTACGTGTCTACGCATGCTCATTTTTTGATCAAGAAGGAAAGGGGCTTCGTTTTACTAGACTTTTTTTTTTAATTTCCACCTTTCTGACACTTTCATAAAGAGATCAGTTCATTTGCTATATCATGAAAACAATGCTTGCAAGGAGTCTCTTTTGGCTGCTGCTTCATAAAAACCTAAACAGACTCCTTTCATGGAGCTTCCTGTCTGCTGCTGCTGCTTAGCTGATGGACACTTTGTAAAGATCTGTGTCTCTGGCAAAAATATTTTTCTTTTAATCTTTCCACTAGGATATATAATTGAACTGGACTGAATTGAATTGAATGTTAATTTCTGAGGATGTGCTCAGAGGATGCATCAAATAAACACATGGCAGCCATGATGTGTGTGTGTACGCATTCTGAGTGTGAAGTATAAGCCGGCCTTAAGAGGTTTAGACTGAATTTTCCTTGTCTAACTGCAGTTCATAAAGGACACTAGAGGGCACTCTTGTGAATTTATTGGGTTGAGGTAAAGGACTGAAAATAATGACAGCCCCTGTTAATAGCAGATGCAGCCTGCCATAGGGTAAAACACATGGAGTAGAGCAGGGACAGTGATATAGGTAAGAAGTTACATGTAACAGTTACATAGCTGGTTTGACAGGTTAGTTGATACCATTTTTGTGCTAGGTGCATGTTGCAGGTGATCTGATAACTTGATGAAACAGTTCAGAAACAGTAACAGTTTATAGGGTCATTATTGTACAGCGTACAGCGTTCTGGAATGTACCATGTTAGCATTCTCCAAATGATTGCCACACTTGAAATTTTTGTTTAAATTACTAAAACATGCTGCAGTTTGTACTGCTAATCAGCTGCCAAATTTCCCCGTAGGGACAAATAATGATCTATCTATCTATCTATCTATCTATCTATCTATCTATCTATCTATCTATCTATCTATCTATCTATCTATCTATCTATCTATCTATCTATCTATCTAAAGTAGTGAGTCTTCAGGCAGGATTTATACGCTGAGACCAATGGTGGACCTTTCCAGCTCTGTAGCTAACGGCTCAGACTCCCAGTGTAGTCTACATTATCTTTGAAACCATTACAACCATTATTATGATAATAATGTACGCTCTGGTAAACATACATTGATAAGTTCTCTTTAGTAAGTAGGCCTACCAAGCCAAGCCATTTAAAGTGTTACACAAGTACAGTAAAACCTTGGATTGCGAGTAACTTGGTCTGCGAGTGTTCTGCAAGACGAACTAAAATTTTGAATACATTTTAACTTGATAGACAAGTGAGGTCTTGCAATATGAGTAGTACGTATACGCTTTGTCTGCCAAGTGTCACATGATCACAACTGAGCTGATGGTTCTTCTCTGCGGGATTGTGGGTAATCATCTCCCATTCTCGGTCTCAGTCGGCATACCTCACTCATATAGTCAACATCCGTACGAGTGTATACTGTTTACTATAGCATTGTGACCACGTGTGTGTTGTGACATGTGAGTCCCTGTCTTACACCCCAAAACACAAAACTAAGTCTCAGTACTTTAGCAACACCAGCTTTATTCAGCTTGAAACAGGAACAGCATGGTTATTTATTGTAGCGGGATCTACCACTCTCCTATACACAGTCACAGCAGTCAGGCAGGGTCGTGGCCAAGTAATACTGTGCCCTGCATTTATAATGTTCCTTGTATCACCCATCAACAACAGGAGCTTATAGCATGTCTGCCATCTTTTCGGATTCAATTTTATGGCAAACTGCTACAGTGCTGGGAGCCTGCGGTTGCTTCGGGACGCTCTTCCACATGTCGTCCCATTTGGTGGAATCCCAAAAGAGTTTAGAAACCTTAAAGTGTGTAAAGTATTTTTTTTAATTTTGAGTCCAAGTATAGTGACTATTCAGGCAAAAGCAACTGTCATTGGATAGGTTCCTTGTTAAAGTCGCAAAAAAAGAAGTAGATTCCAGTGAGCCAACAGATAGCAGGTTACAGTGAAAGTCGACCTACACAATAACCCTCCTCTCTCTCGTCTCCCTCACACCAGCCATGATTCTTTTCAAATTGCAGGTTAATTTGTTTTACTTTATATTTTGTATTAATCATTTTTACAGTATATGAATAGTTTTGGGTTGTGGAACGAATCATCTGAGTTTCCATATTTTTTATGGGGAAATTTGCTTTGATATACGAGTGCTTTGGATTACAAGCACGTTTCCAGAACGAATTATTCTCACAATCCAAGATTCCACCGTAATTTGAAATCAGCTCTAAACATAACTGGAATGAGTGTAATTGATCCATCTATTCATTCATTTTCAAACCTGCTTGATCTAGTTTAGGGAATTGGGGACAAATCCCATGCTAGCAATGGCGGGTGAAATGCAGGAACCATCCCTACTTTAGTTGCCAGTCTATCATAAGAGACATTCTCATTTAACACCAGTCAGTTTAGAGTTTTCAGTTAAAAAAGTGGTTCCCAACCTTTTCTATATTAAATTTATGTTCGCAGCCCCTACAAAAGTAATATCATATTTGTAGATAAAAAAGTGAAATTTCTAATTTTTGAACCACATACAGCACTGCGGGTAAACACATTGAACTAAATTAAAAAAGATTTTAACTCAGTGCATAAATTGTACATAAACTGAGCAATTTACCTTTATAAATCTCACAAATCGTGTAAATGTGTCACTCATGAAGCCTTAGACACTGGATTGACTATCCAGGGGTTGGGATATCCTGGAAGCATCAAACAGTGCAAGGAAATGACACACAATCAAATCTAGGGGTTTGGGGAACTGAAGATTCCTGAAAAGCAGTTGGTGCCAGCGATGAGCTTTGTCTTCTGATAACACCTGCACTGCAGTTCAAAAGCAGATGTGCCGCAGAGTTAAAATTGCTGTGCTACTGCAAGACCACCAGTAGGAAAGATGGGATGAGTGTAATCAGTAGGTTTTGTATCCAATTATGTCCTCCATGTCCCCTGACAAAAACACCAAACTTCAAAATCAGTGACGTTTCACAATCAGGGCTGGCTAAGAAATCAATACTACACTCCGTTCTTCTCTACAGATCACTGCAAGGTCCAAATTCCATTCTCTTAAAAAAATATTAATCTTTACATATGTTCCCCTTGCAGCAAGGAATCTGCCAAGAAGACACATTTCTGTGTCTCATTCAAAGGTGACAACTGCGCATGCAATGCTTGTTTCTTTTCATATAATAGAACAGGAGCACTAACTAATAAATAACCTACAAATGACAGCTCAATGCAGGATACTGATTGCACCATAATAAAGTAACACAATGCACCTCACTCAATTTTGCTGAATCACAACACATCCTTCCTCTTTTTAGCACTCCCTCAAATGCCATCTTGCACCCCCTGGCAGTGCGGGCACACCAGGCTGGGAACTCCTCAGTTAAACTATCATTTATGTCTTTGACATATGGGAGAGACACCAAAATACCTGTACAAAATCCCACACAGATGTGAGACAAATGTCCAGACTCTGCACATACAATTGAAATTTAATCCTGGGTTCCTGCAGTTTGTGCCTCCCAAAACACTTTAAATTTGTTTGAATTCTAATAGTGACCTGGGTTCAATTCCGTGTATAATCTTTACCTGTATTTAGAATATATCTTCTCCCTGTGCTTGTATACTCTTTCACTGACTGTCTTGTGTTCCAGAGATACCTAATGTTCTATTCAAAAACTTAGCTGGTGTGAAATGTCTATCCTATGCTTGATTGGTGTGTGCCATCTGTAGGTTCAGAAAAATCATTGATGGTCAGATAGACCTTTTTATTAAACACCATATTTCAGGTGTATCGTGTGATCTTTCTGGGACACCTCAGTGACGTGGTTATTAATACTGCTGTCTCTTAGCTCCAGGTATTAAGGTTCAATGTCCATACTACTGTTAATATAACCTCTGACCTTTACAACACTGAAATGGATCAAATATTTTAAAAATGGATGTTCCCAGCTAGGTACGGTGGCGCAGTGGTAGCGCTGCTGCCTCGCAGTTAGGACACCCGGGTTCGCTACCCGGGTCCTCCCTGTGTGGAGTTTGCATGTTCTCCTCGTGTCTGTGTAGGTTTCCTCTGGGCACTCCGGCTTCCTCCCACAGTCCAAAGACATGCAGGTTAGGTGGACTGGCGATTCTAAATTGGCCCTAGTGTGTGCTTGGTGTGTGGGTGTGTTTGTGTGTGTCCTACGGTGGGTTGGCACCCTGCCCAGGATTGGTTCCTGCCTTGTTCCCTATGTTGGCTAGGATTGGCTCCAGCAAACCCCCGTGACCCTGTGTTCGGATTCAGCGGGTTGGAAAATGGATGGATGTTCCCAGCTATAGACAAGCATTCTGTCTTGTGTTGGTTCCTTCCTTGCACTTATTGATGCCAGGAAAGTTTCCTGCTCTCTGTAACTCTATATTAGGATAAGCAGGTTCAGAAATTTGATGACGTTTGTAAACATAATAAATTATTTTATTTTATTTAAAAAAATAAATACTAAAGTTTACATTTTTATTTTACCATGGTTAGTATTCTACTTAACACAATAAGTTAAATATTAATTTCAAGGGTAGTACAATGAAGACAGCATGATGGTGAAGTGGAAGGGTTGTTTCCTCATATTAGGAGATGGGGATTTGCATCCTGTGTCTCCGTGAGTTTTCTCCTGCTACTCCAGTTTCCTCCCGTAGTCCAAAATCATGCAGATTAGATGGACTGGTTACGCTAAATTGGCCCTAGTGGCTGTGTTGTGCATGTGTAGGAGTGTTCCCTTGTGATGGACTGGTGCCCTATCCAGGGGATTGTTCCTACTTTGTGCCCTGTGCTTGCTGGGATAGGCTCCCACCCCCCTCACGACCCTGCTCAGGATTGAGTGAGCTTTGAAAATGGTATGGTATGGCAGTACAATAAAACTGAATAAGTGTGTCATTATATGCTGTGTCAGTTTATGTAGTAACATCTTACAGTTAGCCATAACAGCTAATCAAAATGTACATTCTTGTGCTCATTATATATTCCATGACTGTTTTGGTTATCATTTGTACCCTCGTTTTATAGCTGCCAGTTGACTGATTAAAGATATGAAAATTACTTCTAAATTCACTGTGTGTTGTAACTTTCTGTTTCCTTTCATATACTATGATTTTTAAAGCTGCTAAATCAGTTGAACAGCTGGCATTATTGTTAAAGTCGCACAGATGAGAAAACAGCTTTATTAATAAAGAACAAAAGATCTACAGTATATGAAGCTCATACAAGAATAAAAGCTACCGAAAATGTACTGCCTTTATATTTCTGGAAATGATAGGCCTTGGTATAGACCCTGTATTTCTATTGCCTGCTTCGGTTTGTTCTCAGGAGCCATGAAAAGCTTATTTTAGGTAGGCTAAAGCTGCAATGAAATTAATCAGAGCAAGCAAGAAAAAAGAGGGTGCTTATAATTAAGAATCAAGGTTACATGTATTATATCTTTTTATCATCATTAAGTTTTCCAGATTTAATTAATCACACAATGTGATTAAAATAATATAAAGTGCATTTAGCAACAGTGAAATAACTATCACAAATGTTAATGTGTCTCTCATTCTTATCCATGTCTCTATTCCCTTTGTACTCTTTTGCTTTGTTTTTCTAATTTCACCTTTAGACACATGCTCATAAAATTCACAATTTCATCCAATTTAATTAATCTAATTTACTATATAACAAACTTTAAAAGTTAAACTATATTTTAAGAGCAATAAGAACTCAAGTAGTTTATTCAAGTAGAAGTAAAGGAATCTGTATTCATCATGGTGGCACAGTGGTGAAGAATGATACCTTACAGCCCAAGAAAACCAGGTTGGAATTCTGGCTTTGACACTTTCTGTGCAGATTTTATAAGTGTGATATTTTCTTTGGGCTTGCCTCTGACATCTCAAAACATGCATTGGGAATTGGTCATTTTAAATTGTCCCCTTACAACTGACTTTGAATGGATTATTGGTTATTCTCTGCAGTGGACTAATGCTTCATCCAGGGTTGTTTCCTGCCTTACACACAGGCTGCTGGAATAAGCTCAGTTTTGAACTACATCTGTGTTGCTGTTTACTTGAAAATGTTTTCAGCATGTCTTACATTTTTCATATCTTCATGCATATGGAAATATACTGCTCAAAAAAATGAAAGGAACACTTTGAAAACATATCAGATCTCAATAGGAAAAAAAATCCTGCTGGATATCTATACTGATATGGACTGGGTAATTTGTTAGGAATGAAAGGAAACCACATCATTTAATGGAAATTAAAATTATCAACCTACAGAGGACTGAATTCAAAGACACCCCGAAAATCAAAGTTAAAAATGATGCACCATTTGGTTGAAATTTCATTGCAGCAACTCCAAATCATACTCAGTAGTTTGTATGGCCCCCACATGCTTGTATGCATTCCTGACAATGTCGGGGCATGTTCCTAATGAGACGACGGATGGTGTCCTTGGGGATCTCATCCCAGATCTGGACCTGGGCATCACTGAGGTGCAACTTATCGGCGTCAGATGGACCGAAACATAATGTCCCAGAGGTGTTCTATTGGATTTAGGTCAGGCGAGTGTGGGGGCCAGTCAATGGTGTCAATTCCTTCATCCTCCATGAACTGCCTGCATACTCTCGCCACATGAGGCTGAGCATTGTCGTGCACCAGGTGGAACCCAGGACCCATTGCACCAGCATAATGTCTGACAATGGGTCCAAGGTTTTCATCCCAACACCTAATGGCAGTCAAGGTGCTGTTGTCTCCATGGATATGCCTCCCAAGACCATCAGTGACTCACCACCAAACCCGGTCATGCTGAACGATGTTAAAGGCAGCATAACGTTCTCCATGGCTTCTCCAGACCCTTTCACGTCTGTCACATGTGCTCAGGGTGAACCTGCTCTCATCTGTGAAAAGCACTGGGCACCAGTGGTGGATCTGCCAATTCTGGTATTCTATGGCAAATGCCAATCGAGCTCCAAGGTACCGAGCAGTGAACACAGGGCTCACTAGAGGATGTTGGGCCCTCAGGCCACCCTCATGAAGTCTGTTTCTGATTGTTTGGTCAGAGACATTCACACCAGTGGCCTGCTGGAGGTCATTTTGTAGGGCTCTGGCAGTGCTCATCCTGTTTCTCCTTGCCCAAAGTAGCAGATTTCGGTCCTGCTGATGGATTAAAGACCTTCTACACCACTGTCCAGCTCTCCTAAACTGTCTTGAGCAGTTTATTTCAAACACAGTTTTATAAAACAAACAATAAGTACTGTATGCCACCATACAGTAAATTGGGTAATGCAGTTAATATAAACTACTGAATGGTGTATGATAGAAATAGAACAACTCTATAATAGTGGAATGAATAATGCCTGCCTACTTTGTGTGTTATAGTAGTGTAAACACTGCTGCTTCTTAGCTTATTTAATCCATGTCAAATTCCAGGTTTGACCACTGCCTACGAGAACTTTGCACATTTTTCCCCACATTCTTTCCATATACCAAAGACATTTTTTTGTTTATTTAAAGTCTTTTAATTGGCTAAGTATGACTGTGTCACTTGTGATGGTCTGCTTTACCCCTGATGCTCTCAAGATAAGCCAAACATTGTCAGCATATAAGTGAACCACATCATTTCTAAACACATGAACCCTTTAATGCAGTTGTTCCCAAACTTTTCTTTGCCCCGCACACCTTGAAAATGTTTGATTTATGTTCGCACCCCCTACAAAAGTAATATCATATTTGAAGATGATGAAGTGAAATTTCTAATTTTTAAACTACAAATTGAACTAAATACAGAACAAACTTAACTCAAAAAATAAGCTTTTAACTCCGTGCATAAAACTGAAATATGAATTGAGCAATTTACCTTTATAAATCTCAATAATGTTGTAAATGTGTCCACCATGAAGCTTAGACACTTGATTGGTTATCCAGGGGTGGGGCATCCCATGAAGCATCAAAGAAATTACACACGATCAGCAATCAAGGGGTTTGGGAGACTGGAGACCCCTTGAAGCAATCGGTGCAAGCGTGCTGCTAAGCAATTAAACACCATCAAAATGCATTGTTTCTCAATAATACTTGTACTGCAGTTCAAACACAGATGTATGGCACTGTTAAAATGGCTGCAATATTGCCAGGACTGCCGGCAGGGGAGATGGGTTGAGTGTAAGCAGCAGGTGTTGCATCCAATTCAGTCTCTCTTGTTCCCCCAGGCAAATATGTCAATCAAACCTTGAAATCAGTGATGTCTCATGATCAGGGCTTGCACAGAAATCAATACTAAACCTCACCCTTCTCGATGTATCATTACGGTGTCCAAATTCTTAAAAAAAATTATTCACCTTTACAGATGCTCTGCCTGCAGCAAGGAACCCAAGAGAACATGCATTCATTTACAGATGAGAATTGTGCACATAGTGCTCAATTCTTTTCATCTAATTGAACAAGATCAGTGACTAATAAAGGATCTACAAATGATCGCACACGGCAGGACACCGATTGCACAGCAATAAAGTCAGACCACACATCTCAGCGAATTTTAGTGAATCAACGCAACCTTCCTCTTTGTTGCACCTCCTAAAATGTCATCTTGCACCCCTTGGGTGTGCGGGCACCCCACATTGGAAAATGCTTTAACACTAGAATTACCAGTGCCTACGAAAAAACTTGTAGATCCATCCCACCTTAAATCGCTTCTCACCTCTCTGTTCAGTGTCCTTTGTCCTGTAAATGTGCGGATAAGCAGCAAACAGCAAGCAGCCTACAATCACATCCCCCCACCCCGCAGTTTTCTCAGCTCAAGTCTGTTTACCTGCAGGTCAGTTGCTTAGAGTTGTATAGAGTGAGAAGTCAAGCAAAATGACACCTTTTATGAATACTATATCGTTGTTTGGAACACTTGCATTTCATGTGTGTTCCATGTCTACAATGATCTATGTAAACACATCGTTAAAACAGAAACGTTTTTCATGTTTTAGTAATAATTGACAAAATGTAGACATGAAGTGTATAATGTGTGAAGCCTGAATTCCAAATATCAAAGAAACACTTTCACAAAAGGTACAAATATAACAAAACAAGTGTGCTTCTATTCAAGAATATAACTGATAAAGAACCCGCGTTAGGGTGCGACATTGACACATATTTACTACTAGACAAAGAGCCTGTTTCAACAACGTAAGATGAAATGGGCACGAGTTTGTGTCAGCAGTGTATGAAGAACAAATGATAAGTAACGAAGAAGTTGTTTTTTAATTATTGTAGTCCGCTTTACTCATTACTGTACAGGCTTGTACTGTTAGTTGATGAATTTTCCAGGCCTATAGTATAATATTGAATGATGAATGTCCCAGTACAATATGGAATAGTAATAAGTATAAGCACCACAAACCTGATATAGGTGTATTGAATGAATGCGTAATTGAATCAGAATGCGTAATTAGGCCTCGAGCTGTAGTCGAAATCGCCTTTCAGGCCTCTAGAGCTTTAATTGAAGTCGCCTTTCTCTTTGAATTTTTGCAGCCGTAAATCCGCAGCCTGCCGCGATGTTGGGGTTGGATGTCGGTCTCGTAAGGTTTTTCGGGCAGCTGCGCAGAAGGCAACTGTGCACTCGGCTTCGGACGTGCGCAGAAGGCGACTGCACATTCGGCTTTTTGACGGACATGAGTGAGTTAGTGAGGAGGCAGGCGAATTATGTCTTAAGATGACCATTTCCGTGGCGCAGTGGTATCAACTGTTGACTGGTAATCAAAACTTCACGGGTTCGATCCCAGACGAGTCCGTTTTGAGAACTGAGCTATTCTTATTCTTACTATTTTAGAATAAAAACATACATTTGAATTCAGTCTGTAACAGCCGGTGTAAATGTATGATACTTGTAAAGGTTAGCTTTGTTTTTTTTTCATTCAGTTTTATTTTCTCAGCCACGTTCATGATCCCAGGCTCCCTGCCCAGCATTTGACACTGCTGTTTTCACATAGATGCGCTATAAGAGAGGTAAACTCAAATCATGACAAAGGTTCTACATCGGATCAAGAATGCACTTTTGCCATCGGCGTACTTTGTATATGTACATGGGAAGCTCTACACTCTACTTGTGACTTTACGCTGTAGGAGGTAAGTAAATAAATAAAGGTAAATAGGTAAATAACATTCAATATGGCTCTTACATACAAAGGATGGTGTATGTAAGGACGGTGCATGTGCCCAAAACATTAACATTTATATGTTACTTACATAAAAGCCAGATCGAATGTTATTTACCTATTTACCTTTATTTATTTACTTACAAGTGCACTTTCATTCAAGAATTTAACCGAAGAAAAAAGAAAGCAGGTTATGGTAGGCGGCTGATACGACAATGGTGCAATGCTGCCTTCCAATCAAGAGGTCGCGGTTTCGATATCAGCTGCTTCCCAAATTTACCATTTTCAGTAGTGAGCTGCTCTTATTGTTAATATCATACAATAAAAGCATACATTTGATTTGCGTCTGTAAATTTATAGTTAAAGTTAGCGTTTTTTTTTCAGTTTAATTCTCTCACTCACGTTCAAGCTCCCCCACACCCCCTGGATTTGATGCTGTTTTCAGATAAAAACGTGGTATAACAAACAAACTTATTTTGTTATACCCCCTCTTTATTTGAAAACCGTGTCAGATCTTGTGTGCAAACGAAACTGGGACTGGGAAAACTGTGGAGGTGGATGTGAGTGGTGTGCGTGATTGAGAATGACTGTGGATGTCAATTTTTTTTAATTCAGTTTTATTCTTGAGTGCTCCTTCTGATCCATGATGTCACTTACAAAAAGAGAGAGACTTAGGTATATATGACATTTGGAAAAATTCATTTTATGACCTGTATTGTACATTTCGGAAAACGTTGTTGCACTAATGCAACATTATATTCATTTGCATACCTTCATGCAGGTGTAGTTAGTGACCGCGTTTGGTTTTTTGTTCCGATCTTGGCCAGTGTCCACATGTTGCTGCATGTTGGTATTTCTTTTGAACTCCAGGAGATGCAGAGGACAGAATAGTATAGAGAGGTCAGTTCCGTGCTATATATAATCATCAGATTCAAATGTTAACAGTTCCCACACACACCCAAGGACCGTCTTTACGACATGTGTATAAGGTGTGAAGCCTGAAGTCCAAATATCAAATAAATACTTTCACAAAAAGTACAAGTATAACAAAACAAGTGTGCTTTTATTCAAGAATATAACCGACGAAAAAAGAAAGCAGGTTATGGTAGGCAGTTGATGCGACAACTTGCGTGGTGCAATGCTAAGAACTGCTGACTCCAATCAAGAGCTTCTGGGTTCAATGCTGGCAGCTTCTCAAGTTTACCGTTTTGAGTAGAGAGCTGCTATTATTGTTAATATTATACAATAAAAACATACATTTGACTTGCGTCTGTAACAACCGCTGTAAATTTATAGTGCTTGTCAAAGTTAGGGTTTTTTATTCAATTTTATTCTTTCAGTCGCATTCACACTCTCCCCAATCTGACACTGCTGTTTTCAAATAAAGACGCACTATAACAGAGGTGAACTCGGATCGGAGAAAGAGAACAGAAGCCCTCCCCGCAAGAAATGTCCACTCACATATAAGAACAACGCAGCTGCACCAGGCGTAAAGGCGAAAGATGACACCGTTTGGATACAAGACAAAGTCCGGCGTCATCCTGCCAATCACCTGTCCTTCAAAGAAACAGCACGTCTTACTGAGCTCGCCAACGCTACAACATCCAGATCTAAACACTAGCGTGGTGTGTGTGCCCAAAAAAAGTCTAACTGCATTCTCGTACCATTGCTTGCGTACTAAAGTGTCAGCAGGTATTTTTCGTGGCATTACACATATAATTTGTGAGCATGCCCTTGTCGATCAAACAGAGGAAGCTCTGCAGTCTACTTGTGACTGGAATATAGGAAGACAAGTAAATAAATCAAGATAAGTAACATTCGATCTGGCTTTTATATAAGTAACATATAAATGCTTCTTATGTAAAGACCATCACAAAACATAATCACAAACATGAGTTTGCACGATACGTTGGCGACCTCTGTAAGCCGTGCTGTTTCTTTGAAGGACAGGTTATTGGCAGGATGACGCCGGACTTCGTCCTGTATTCAAACGGTGCCATCTTTCACCTTTACGCCTGGTGCAGCTGTGCTGTTCTTATATGTGAGTGGACGGTTCTTGCGGGGAGGGCATCTGTTCTCTTTCTCCGATCTGAGTTTGCCTCTGTTATAGTGCGTCTTTATTTGAAAACAGCAGTGTCAGATCGGGGCGAGCGTGAACACAACTGAGAGAATAAAACTGAATAAAAAAACGCTAACCTTTACAAGTACCATACATTTACACCGTCTGTTAAAGACTCAAATCAAATGGATGCTTTTTGGAAAAAAAGCGCATTTGTTCTGTTATACTTGTATCTTTTGTGAAAGTGCTTATTTGATATTTGGAATTCAGGCTTCACACATTATACACTTCATGTCTACATTTTGTCACTTATTACTAAAACATGAAAAACGTTTCTGTTTTAAGGATGTGTTTACATTGATCGTTGTAGACACGGAACACACATGAAATGCAAGTGTTCCAAATAACGAGATAGTATTTATAAAAGGTGTCATTTTGCTTGGCTTCTCACTCTATACAACTCTAAGCAACTGACACGCACGTAAACAGACTTGAACTGAGAAAACTGTGCGGGGTGGGGGGATGTGATAGCAGGCTGCTTGCTGTTTGCTGCTTATCCACACATTTACAGGACAAAGGACGCTGACAGAGAGGTGAGCAGCGATTTAAGGTGGGACGGATCTACAAGTTTTTTCATAGGCTCTGGTAATTCTAGTGTTAATGGTAGAAGCAAATGCTTTGTACACCGGAAATACTGTCATCTGTGTCCTGTCAGTTGTCTTCGAAGTTTCTCCTGTTAGCTGGCCTTTCAGCGATCATAGACTACCAAGCTTTTCCCTGATTGCAAGTTCCCAGCCATTCACTGAACTCCTTCTGGAGCATCCTCTGTCAGTATGCAGAACTTTGGATACCTTGTTTAATAAGTGAAGTCAATAAACATATGTTTTCAGAGACACTTACAGCCAAGTGAAAGTCTTAGATTAGACCCTACAATTTATAATCCAATCAAAAACCTGCAATTTCCATTAATTATTGCACTATTACAGTACACTGTATAATTAAGCATTCATCAGATTCCACTTCAGATTAGGGCCTTAAGCACTTGCTATAGTGTTTCTTTAAGTGACTTATTTTTATGCAAACAATGAATCTGCTTGCGTCTTGTTTCATTGCAGTAACTAATACTGTAAATACTGCTAGCCCTTCAAAGTGGTGCTTTGTATATCTTGTTAAGACTAAAATGTATTTGTTATGGGCTTGTTAGATAGCAGTAACTGACTAAAAGATACACCTGGGTCACACCTATTCTAAAGTATCACTAATACATTCCCAACAGCCCTGGCAAAGGCTTTTAAGTGTTTATAGAGTCTAAACGTTAAGCCTAATGGCGTAAACAAAATCTTTAAAATAAGTCAAAGTTTTTGATAAAGTGTTCATCCTTAATTC
This sequence comes from Erpetoichthys calabaricus, assembly GCF_900747795.2. NCBI lineage: Eukaryota > Metazoa > Chordata > Cladistia > Polypteriformes > Polypteridae > Erpetoichthys > Erpetoichthys calabaricus. The sequence goes on along the minus strand of NC_041399.2, from coordinate 168,834,410 downwards.
CAAGATTCCCAAACCAACATATACAATCAAAATAACATATTCAAGACATGACTTGCAGAACAATGTCAATATAGCTTAGAGTAATTTAAAACAATTCAACTTTCTTAGGCTGAAAATCTGATTCAACACAAAGGTTAAACTCATCATCGTCTTTATTGTAAATTATAATAATACCTAATTGTATATCAGGTTAGAGGTTTGTGTTGTTTAATTTTGGCGAAAATGCCAATCTTTAACCCCTTCCATGATTATTTTGATTTTTTTAAAAATATCATTTTATAAATATGCATATCATGATTTTAGTTGTGGATTTTTTATAATGAAGTAAAAAAAATACAGCTAATTAGTTTTGATAGAATGCTTTATTTATTTACTTCAATGTAGAACATTATTTACTGTTTGATAGATGATTAAATCAATATTCTCACTTTTTTCCATGCAAATTTGCTTTGGGATACAAGTGTTAGTAATTATTAAATCTATATACCATTAAATAATACACACATTTATAACAAATCTGTTATTAATCATGGTGTATTAAATGTGAATTTAATCATTATACACAGAACCAAATGAAACTGTGGAAAAAAACTAACTACTTTTACATACCATTTTGCTTCTGTAGATAGGTAGCCACTTTGTCTTGTAAAGTTAGCATCCTATTTATTTATTTCATTTTCTGTTTATGTATTGTAAGAAATTAAGAACCAGAAAGCCATACGATGGGTTGCAGTACCCTGTGTCACCCATGTTTAATGATGACAGTTTTGGTAAAAATGAATGCACAGGTTATATAAACACACACCTGTTTAGATCCTGAGCTTGAATATACAAGATACAAGATGGCGCCGACGGGTGTGGCTGGCCATCTGCTTGTTTTGCTAATCTATGTTTTAACTTCGCTTTTATGTATTAGTTTATCTCAGCGACCACTGTCCTATGATCGTGATTCTTCACTTAACATTTTTTCTTGCTTGCTTTCCTCTCAATTTTTATCTCCTGTTGGGATATTATGTGAACCTCCACCTTTGTTTTATTCATCTCCTGACTTCTTCACCTGGACGCCAGTGTTCACCTGTATCAGTGAGGTGAATGCCTCTCGGAAACGCAAACACACCCACCGCCGCTGTGGAAACAGAGCCGATATTGCTGTTAAACAACGCCAACTCAAATCCCAGAGCTTGGATTCCCGATGCCTGCGAGTCGTTTATGACCCATCTTCTCCTGCACAGGACACCATCCCTAGTCCATGGGCACTGGATACCGGATTTAATTTCTCCATCTCAAGGTGGCATCACTCTTCCTCGGTGTGCTCGGGAGTAAATGCTGCTAATCTTCGCATGCTCACCCGTGCTCGTCCCGCAGCAAGACCTTCTACTTCTATCAAGGCTGCTCTCTTGAACGTGAGATCGGTGTCTAATAAAACTTATATTCTGCAAGACTTTATTATCTCAAATAAACTGGATTTCTTTTTCATCACTGAGACCTGGATTGTAAATGGTGACTCTTCATGTTTTGCTGACTTGGTACCATCAGGTTATTTATTGTCAGACTCTCCTTGGCTGACTCGTCATGGTGGGAGCATTGCCATTGTTTTTAAAAGTATGTTCTTCTGTTGGAGCCTTACAAGGGGTCCGTTTAGTAGCTTCGAACTACAACTTTTCAAAGTGTGCAGCTCCCCTTCTTTGCTGTTTGCTGTGGTTTATAGACCTCCTGTAATTAATGATACTGTATCTTCATTTCTGAATTCTCTGATCTCCTGGCTGATATTACCCTCTCCCATGACAAAGTATTTATTGTTGGTGATTTTAACATGCACGTTTTTTGTCAGTCGAAACCTTTGGTTAATGACTTTTTATCACTATTGGACTCATTTGATTTTATCAAGCATATTAATGCGCCAACTCACTCTCTCAGTCACACCCTTGATCTTGTTCTTACACGTGATATTTCAGTTAATGATATTGATTTATGTGATGTTTCTTTTACTGATCACTTTTCTATAATGATGGATTTCAATATTACTGTTGATGTTCTTACTGTTCTTGTCGCTTTTTAAATTCTTCTATTATATCTGATTTTAAAACTATATTCTCTAGTCTTGATGTACATGTTCAATATGATGGTATCGATGATTCTGTTTTAGAATTTAATTCTTCTTGTAAAAAGGTTTTAGACTCATTTTGCTCTGCTCAAGATACGCTGTAATAAGGGAAGACCTGCTCCCTGGCTAAACGAAACTATGCGACCGCTCTGCCGTGCCTGTCGAATTGCGGATGGGCGTTGGAAAAAAGATGGACTGATTGTTTCTAAACAGATTTTTAGGACTTCTCTGTTCAACTTACAGGTTTCAGTTAAGAAAGCTAAACATGATTGCTTCGCTGATTTAGTATCCCATCATTCTAAGAATCCTAGGGTCTTATTTAATTCAATTAATGCCGCCATTCACCCTCATTTTGTGACGGGATTAAATAGTACTGTTCTTTCATTCTGTGACATTAAAATTAATACAATCCACTGTCGTATTGTTCCAACTGGATATGAACTTCCTACTGTTAATCATGGCATTGTCTTGGAATCTTTTGATCTTGTCTCACTTTCACAGTTAAAAAGTACTATTGACAGCCTTAAACCTACTCTTAGTCCTCTTGATATTGTACCACCACGCCTCTTAGTGGAAGCCTTTGATGTTTTGGGTCCATCCTTACTAGCCATTATCAATGGTTCTATTAGTGAGGGGGTTGTGCCATCATTTTTTAAACATGCTGCGGAGTGTCCCTGTCTAAAAATGGCAAAATTAGATTATGGAGTTTTAGCCAAATTTTGCCCAATTTCCCAATTGCCATTTCTGGCTAAAATATTAGAAAGAATTATTTATAATCAATTGGTTGGACCTTAACTCCAATAATTTATTTCAGATCTACCAATCTTACTTTAGACGTTATCATGGTGTTGAGACGGCCCTCCTGAAAGTATTCAATGACATCTCTATTATTACTGACTCAGGTGGCACTGCAGTCCTTGTCCTCCTTGACCTGTCCACTGCCTTTGACACTATTGACCATGAGATATTGCTGTTGCGGCTTGAACATCTTGTTGGGCTTAAAGGGGCTGCTCTTAACTGGTTCAGGTCATATCTAATTGGTAGACACTTTTCAGTGACTTTAAATACCTCTTTATCGTCTACTGCTCCTCTTAAATGTCGTGTTCCTCAGGGATCCATTTTGGGTCCTATTTTATTCTCTATATACCTTCACCCTATTCGAGCTATTTTTAGGAAATTTTAACATTTCTTTTCACTGCTTTGCTGATGATACACAGTTTTATATTCCCGTCTGCAACTCTGCAATGAAGCAACTGCACAACTGTCTTTTTGAACTAAGATCCTTGATGGCTAACAATTTTCTTGTTCTGAATCAAAATAAAATGGAGGTGCTTAGAATGGGTCCATCAGACTTCTCGGCCCTTTCTCTGTCTTTTGCAAACCTCAAGTCCGCAATCTTGGTGTTATTTTTGACAGTAACTTCTCTTTTGAGAAACAGATTAATTCTGTAGTCAAGAGTTGCTTTTTCCAGCTTTGCCTTTTAGGTAAGACCAAACCTTTTTTATCTTCTAGGGATCTTTAGAAAACTACTCATGCTTTTATCTTTTCTCACCTTGATTACTGCAACTCCCTGTATTCTGGAATTAGCAAATCCCTGATACGCAGGTTACAATTGGTCCAGAATGCTGCTGCTCACTTTCTAGTTGAGGCAAGAAAGTCTGATTCTGTTTCCCCAATATTAGCTTCCTTACACTGGCTGCCTATCAGTTTTCGAATTGATTTCAAAATCTTGTTGCTAGTTTTTAAATCTTTACATGGGCTTGCTCCTGCCTATGTATCTGAATTGTGTGCTTTACACCAGCCATCCAGAGTGCTTAGATCTTCTGGTCAGTTGTCTCTTGTTGTCCCTCATACCAAATGTAAAACTAAGGGGGACAGAGCTTTTGCAGCTGCTGCTCTGCGCTTCTGGAACTCTTTACCTCATTACATAAAGGAGTTGTCTGCAATTGAACTGTTCAAAACAAGATTAAAAACTCATTTCTATTCACTTGCTTTCTGTGACCTTCAGTAATACTGATGGCTTCCTCATTGTAATTATGTAATCCTACTTCTAATAATTAATTATTTTATTTATATTCATTTATTTTATTTTTATTTATGTTATTTATGTTAATTGTATATATTTTTTCTTCTTTTATTGTAAAGCACTTTGACCACAGCATTCCTATGTTGTTTTAAAAGTGCTATATAAATAAAATGACATTGACATTGAGCTAATCCATGAAACATGAGGAATTCCTGTTCAGGTGACTTTTAATGGGTGAAAGTCCAGAAAGGGCAGAGATGGGCCAATGCGTCTAGTGACGTCAAGGATGGTCAGGTTCTTCTGGGACTTGGGGCTGAAAAGAAAAACACATTTATGCTTCATGCCCTTCCTATATATACAATTGAAATCTATCCCCATATGAGAGGGACAAACCTCACACATGTGACAGTATTTCATAAAAGAAGACATTTTTTTACATTTGGTATAAAACAGTAGAATAATAGATTGCAGTGCTGCTTTATTACTCTGTGAACCTTTGTGTTTGGTTTCTCGTCTGCTCAATTTCCACACTTTCCCAGTTTGGATATTTTGGGTGCTCCAGTTTTTTTGCACAAATTTAATTAGGTTAATTGGAAACACTAAACTGACATGTGTGTGTCTGTACATCAAAGAAATATGTCTTGAACTTTTCTATTTTTGCTATGAGGATGATCTCTTAATTTTTTTATTATGTACATCAAAGAACTATCAACAACAAATCAAATGAAATTAATAATACAGGGTGTCCATGAAGTCAGTGTGCAATTTAAAATAGTTGTAACTTTGTAAGTATATGTGATAGAAAGAATCTCTAAAAAGGATTAGAAAGAAGAAACACATTTTTTATTGTTCTTGTTAATTTTCAGCATGTCCGCCATCATTACTAATACAAAGAGTAAAACGATTCTGTAGTTCTCGGAAAACTTTTTCAAGCTGATTTTCAGTAATACCAGCAATCACATCAAGGTAAGATCAAGGTTTGGTTGAATAAATATTAATTTTCACATGTCCCCATAAAAAGAAATCCAATGGAGTCAAATATGGCAAACGTGGAGGCCAAGAAAATGGTCCAGATCTTCCAATCTATATGTTAGGGAATTTCCCATGTAGAAACTGTCTAACATGCAAGGCAAAGTGATAAGGAGCACTATCTTGTTGAAACACTGTATTCTCTATCAGTCCTAATTGTTCAAGTTGAGGAATAAAGTCATTTTGCAGCATTTCTAAATAGCTATCACCATTAACAATACGCCCTTCAAAAAAGAATGGCCCTATGACTCGATTTTTTCCCAAAGAACACCAAACATTAACTTTGGGAGAATCTCTTTCATGTTCAATAGACTCATGTGGATTTTCAGTTTCCCCAAATACAGCAAAAATAAAACTTCTAAAGACAGAAAAAAAACTAGATACATCAAGCTTTCTAATCCTTTTTACGAATTCATTCTATCACATATACTTACAAAGTTACAACTATTTTAAATTGTACACAGACTTTATGGACACCCTGTATATTGAACAATTATTATAAAAGTAAAGTTGAAGAAATTGGACTCTGCGGCTGCATGAATAAGAGGTAAAGTACCACTTCCGGTTAATGGAAATAGCCCAAAAGTTGATAGAAACCTACGATTTGTACCTAATACTTGTATGCAAAGTTTGGTTGACCGACAGACACACAGACATCATTCCAAAATTGTATTTTCAGACTCAGGGAGGTCTAAAACATCGAGATTCATCAAAATCTCGAAATTTAATTTTTGGTGGATTCCAATACTTTCTCTATATTTCGTATAGAAGAAAGTCAGGGAGGTCTAAAATGTTGAGATTCATCAATCTCTCAACATCAGATTTTTGGATGATTACAATACTTTGTATACGAGAAAATATAAAAGTGGATTCAGAAGATGGATGAGTGGATGGATGCATCATTTTCTATACATGTTTATTTCCTCCCCAGGGTTTTTGGATAGTCAGAAACTTTACCAGCAACAGTGTACACAAGTCAAGAGTAAGTGCTAGACAAAAAATTAGGCAGCCAAGGAGTTTCATGTACTGTGGTTTGAGCAATTAAAGCATATTTTTAGAAGAAGCCTAAAACAATAAGGAATATTATAATGTAAAAAAAATCCAAGGGACTGGCATTATGTCTGCTTCAAGAGTTAATAAAAGGGGAATATTACAATTTTTCTTTGCTGGTTTTTCAAAAGAATCAAGGTGAAAGCTAAAAAAAGTTATATGTATCATTACTTATATTTGTTGATTTAATTTTAATTAATACTTACACCAGTCTGTTGATATATGATCAAGAAAAATTAAAATAAAAAATACTAAGTTTGTAATGTAGCAACACACATTATGTACGTTCTTTGTTATTAACTCTGCAATTATTTGTTAACTAACTTCAAATTCTTTAGAATTAATGAAAATAGCCTTAATATCATCCAATCAAACAATCTTCCCAATTCCATTTATTAAAACACTTCATTTATTTCAAGATTATAGGGGTCAGACCTATTGCATATAGTATCATGCAAAGGCAGGGATCAACACTAAGTAAGAAGGTGCCAGTCTCTCGCAGGAAACTGACACGCACCCTGGGCTAATTTAGGCTTAATCCACACTAATATGGATACATTTGAAAACTGCTCTTTTCAAAAGTTAAAAGTTTTCTGTTTTCCAGTCATTTCTAAAAGTTTGTCATCCATACTGAAAAACATATAAATCTTGCTCATTGGTCATATGTGGCTTTTCAGCCAAGTACACCGATTATTTATGGATCAAACCCGAAGTAAATCAAAAAGCCAAAAGAAAAAGGAATAAACAAAACTGACTTTTTTGCCTGGAAAGATGATGAAGTGCAACTGCCTTTAAAGGATACTTTCTATTATAAGCTTGCCAAAGCCCTGAAAAATATACACTTGACTGGGAGTCCTGCTAAAATAAATACATGCAATATTTGAGTGTTTGAAAGAGAAGTGCCCCTCAGCTAATACAGAATAGTCAGGAAAGGCCAGTCCTGACAGTAAACATGAGATTACAAAGGGAATTATCAGAACAACCTGGAAGTCAGTGCCTGATCACATGCCAATTTTGCGTCTTTAAAAAACTCCTTTTCCCAATGCTATGCAAGATCAAGTATTTTCAGATTTCTACACTTTGGAGAGTGTTTTTGAAATTATGTGTTTTCAGTGGGAACAGAACTCCAAAAGCAATAAAAAAAGATGTGTTTTCAAATTTATCTGTGTTAGGGTGGACTAGGTCTTAGAGTCACCATTCATCTGTGTGATGTGGGAGGAAAAACAGAATACTAGAAAAACACACGTGGTGACCCAGAGAGAATATGCATATTAAATAGAGACAGTGACCGAGCTGGAATTGGAAATGAAAAATTTAGAACAATAAGGCATTCACATTCACCACTGTGCCAACTTGATGCATAAAAGTAGCCTTTACAGAGAAACTCAGATAAAATATGATACAAATTTAAAGTGCAAATTCAAACTCTTTGTCTTACTTAAAGCATACATAAACATCTGAAATGTCTGTATTAACTTCTCTCCTCCACCAGAGGCTAACTGGGCAACTACAAGTAAACGTATAAAGTTTAATTCATTACATTTATATAGCGCTTTTCTCAGTTTGCCGTACAGTTTAGACATGCTATTCCTAAAGAAAAAAAAGTTTTAAAAAATGACAAAAAATTAAGAATGTGATTAAGCAGCTTTAAATAACAGCACCTTCAAAGAGTGTCTCTGAAGCCCATCACCGATAACAGAAGCAGCAAATACAGTATTGGTTCAATAACTCTAGAGAGGGAAAAAGATGTCATGTCACAACAGGCAAGGGCTGGAACACATCCATTAAATAAGCTGGGAAAAAAACAGGTTTAACCACTAGAAAAATATGAATCGTCAGAAAGAAAACCACAATCCTAACAGGCCATAAATAATCAGTATCACAATTTAAAAAAAAATGTAAGTGCTGGTTTGTTAAAGTCTACTGTTTCTTTCACTCAATCAGACATTGTGGATGAATAAAAGTGTGCTGTCTGGAAGACGTTCTCCATGTTGTACATAGAACTGACTAACCCCTTACCAATTCAGGAAAACTCCTTCTGCCAGCAGGTCCTATTGGAATATATGACAATAGAAGCAAAAGTCATTTCATCAACCACTTTTCTATGACCACTGACTCTGGTTCAGATTCACAGGGACTTGAATTCAATCCTGGCGGCAGTGCAAGAAATGAGGCAGCTTTTTTTCTTTTTTCTTTTTTTTTTAATTTAGTGCAAAGATCAAATCAATAAATGATTACATTCTTACTCAAGAAGATAAGAGCAGAATGACTCAGTATATTGATCTCTGAAACTACCATTCTACACAGAGGCTATAGTTATGCATATTACTACAAATTAATTATTATAAGAAACAGCAGGGGCTCAGAAGAAGTTACAAAATGATTTGTTTCAAGCACAACATATACTTAAACCACTAGAGGGTTGTAGCTTTTAATTGTCACATTTCTACATAACAGAAGATGTACTTACATACTATAAGTGAATTAAGATGGACTATGCAGGTTGTACAAAAGATAATTTATTCATTTATACTGAACAAAATTAATGGCTGAAATTTGTAATAGCTCAAACGTTATGTTTCTTTCATTCAAAATATGGCAGAATGCATTATAATTAAAACTTCGAGGCATGAGCTGATTATATTATATTATGTTATACTAGACATTAAGCCCGTTACAATAACGGGCGCTAGAACAGTAGTCTATAAACATTAGTAGGAACAGTCTATATTAAATGGCAAGGGACCTTTTACCTCATTACATTTTTTCCGTAAAATGCCTGTAATTTTCTCTGACAGTAATACTGGCTTTGCTGTCCGTAATATGCGTTTAATTTTCTGTCACAACAGTAGGCAAACAGCAGATTCTCCCCAGCAACTGATGTAATGTGCGCAAAAATAAATCTACTTTTAAAAGTTATCGTATTGTAATATCATGAAAATTCGTATATTTAGGAAAACCCCTTCAACGACTGACACTTTACACGTTACCGGGCCAAGCTGACATCCTCAGAGTGAACACTTGCACAACAACAAACACTAATCCCACCTCTTTGGGGAAGCTGGTCTCTGCGTCACAGTACCCGATTGGAATTTTCTTGTTTTATGTTTTAGGTCTTACCTCATTTACCGAAATCCGATTGGATCGGCCGCACGATATTTTATAGCTCCTGCCCTCTCTGTCTTGTGTGATGCATCAGGTGGCCTTTGAAGCATCTGCATTGAAGCATCGCACCGTGCCCCACGCATTCGCACTTCACCAGAAGACACACACACACACGCGGACACTGGACGCACACGGGTTTTATTAAAGAGGATTATATTATATTATATTATATTATATTATATTATATTATATTATCCATCCATCCATCCATTATCCAACCCGCTGAATCCGAACACAGGGTCACGGGGGTCTGCTGGAGCCAATCCCAGCCAACACAGGGCACAAGGCAGGGAACCAATCCCAGGCAGGGTGCCAACCCACCGCAGGACACACACAAACACACCAAGCACACACTAGGGCCAATTTAGAATCGCCAATCCACCTAAAATGCATGTCTTTGGACTGTGGGAGGAAACCGGAGCACCCGGAGGAAACCCACGCAGACACGGGGAGAACATGCAAACTCCACGCAGGGAGGACCCGGGAAGCGAACCCAGGTCTCCTAACTGCGAGGCAGCAGCGCTACCACTGCGCCACCGTGCCACCCTATATTATATTATATTATATTATATTATATTATATTATATTATATTATATTATATTATATTATATTATATTATATTATATTATATTCCGGGAAAGCTAAAAACAGAGACTTGTGATATATAAAATTGCTTCTAATTTACAAAGAATTTAATTCATGAATGTATTATTATTATATTAATTTCTATTATTATTTATCAATAATAATATTAATTAACAAATAACAATATTGTAATAGTTACTACTGCTAGTTAGTATCTATCCATCCATCACCAAAGACATTTCGATCATACTGTATAATAACTGATGACTCCAAACTGATATGTGTGAATGTGTGTGCAAGTGAGCCTTGCGATGGATGGTTGCCTTGTTTCCTGCCTTGTACTCAGTGCTACCATGATAGGCAATGGACGCCATGATAATTAATTGTTTGAAATGGATTTTAGAATGGGATTATGTGCCATGCATTCTCATTTAAATGTATCCAACACACCTGTATAGAAGGTGCTGTTGGGCATTTTTGTCTTAAAGATGTAATATTGTAAAAGTAGCAGTCTAAACAAAACATTGTGCTTATTAAAGGTTTTCATTAAGACTGAAATGGTCTGCAAACTAGGTATTTAAAAACAAAACGTTATTACCAGCACATTGAGCTAAAGCATCATTTTGACTTTCTATTTAGTATTTAATGAGTGATTTGTAATTTTACTTTTCATACACACTGTCACAAAGGCAGAAAATGCTTAGAAGAAAAATAATGCTTATGTTTTAACAAGCGTCTTATACTTAGAGCATCTCTATTACAGCAAAGGTCAAGAAATGGGCCTCAGCATGTCCTGCATTATTCCAGAGCATATATAATCTGTCTATTTAGCAATAGTTTGCAGAAATGTCTTTATTCATATATGTATTTTGCCATATCAATTACAGAATCGAACTGTAAACATAAGAGACCAGAGCTTGTTTGTTTAATATCACTGCTAGAAGCATCAGTTTGAGTCATCCTGGTAATGCCAGCATATTATGGTCAAAAAGAAGCTATTTATTGATTTTACATATGAATATTTGTTCAGCAATAATCCATTCTGCTATCCAAGTATTTTCTGAGCTTGTTTTTCAAGAATGGTGTTCCAGCAAGCTGGAACTTCTCAACAGCAACTGGAGCAAAACAGGAATCAACAGAAGATTGTGCACGGCATATTAGGTAACCTTTAAAAACACAGGATATTTCATAGTTACATATTAATATCATTATTTTGAATAATGAATGTTAATAAATTAGACTATTATATTTTTAAATAAGGCAGGTCTTTATTGGCTAAGATCAAGGGCACTTCAGAGTATTTTGTAAACTAAAAGGAAACATTTTGCTTCAGTACATGTAATCTATAAGATTTGTAAGATCATCATTGTCATGTGCCGCTGTGTGTTATGATGTGAGTGATCAGTGTTTTCCATTTGTTTATGTTATAAGAAGTTCAAAAATTCCGCTTGTCCATTCCTTGATGTACTGTAGCTCAAGAATGGGATACGCTGTCAGTCATGACTTCTTCCATCAATTTTTCCTGCATGATGTTCAAGCTTCAATTTGCTCACTACATGCCCTAGAAAATCTAGCTACCATTTTCTGATTGATAGATAGATATTATATTACTGATTATATGAGATTGCCTTTTACCGCAGCCATTACTTGTTATTTCCGTCCTTCCATAGTATTTTCATCATTCTTCACAAAAAGCACATATTTGCAGATTCAAATCTTCCCCTCACTTTGCTATGAAACTACTCAACATTTTCTTCTGTAAGTTAGTGTGGAATAAAGACAGCACCATAACACTATGAGCATTGAATGCATGGAGATTATGTCTTTCTTTAGTATCTTACTGAAATGTTCAAACATACCTTTAGCAATTCAAAATCTTACTTCCAGTTTCAACATCAGCCCTTTCTTCAGATGTGATCATGCTCCCTAAATAATTGACCTTCTCTGTTTATTTGATTTTCAATTATCCACCTTCAGTTTGCAATTTTTGTATTTTTTCTTCTATGTGACAACCATGTATTCAGTTTTGTTGCATATGATGCTCAGTAATGTCTGTTTTTCATTAAAGTTTAATATTTCTTGGAGCTTCTCTTTAGTGTTAGTTGTCAGTACTGTGTTGTCTGCGTATCTGAGATTATTCAAGTTGTAACCATTATCAATCCTTGGATACTACTAATTTCTCATATAATCTTTTTGATATAAAGGTATAATAGATAATGCAAAAAAAAAACCAACTCTGTTTATTCCCCATTCGAATTTGAACAAAACTGCTTGTCTCATTTCTCACTCTCATTTCTGCCCTTAGTTTCTAATATAGATTTCTGATTATATTTTCTATCAATATCCAAGTGCTAAAGGATTTTAAAAGCTGTTCATAGCTCACCATTTCAAAAACTTTTGTATAATTGATAAAACATAGATAAAAAAATATTCTAAGGATGACGATTGCATTTCGTGTTCCACTATCTTCAATGAAGCTACAGTAGATAGCTCTTGCAGAATTTCTGCTTTTTCTTGCTCATAATGATTTGCAGTAGACCTTTCACAACACGAATCATTGGATCAATTGTGTGGTGCAACTTATGTTCAATTGTTCCACACATTTCCTCAGGTATTTTCCCACTTTACTGTACTCCATTCAGCAAATCTCTTAACCTTTTATTCCAACACTTGAATCATATGTATAGCAATGCAGTCTGACCCTAAGTCATTAGTATATTCAGACCATTTACCCAGTGTATCTTCTATTTCCTTCAGTATTGATCTATCTTTAACCTTTAAACACCGACTAAATTTGCAAAAATTTGCATGTGAGAGTTTTCACTTTCTTGTACATATCACCAGAATTTGTTTCACATTTTTCATAGTGATGGATGACTGGGGTTCTTTCCCGGCCAGGAGGCCGTCATAGTGGAAAGACCGGAAGAACGGATATACACAGTGCACTGCCTCCCCCGGAGCACAAGATGGCAGCCCCCCCTGGGTTGCAGCGGCACCTCAGATTCCCACAGGGCTCTATGGGAGTTGGAGTCTGGCACAGTCCTTTTGGGTTCTGTGGCAGCTGCCAGGGGGATCTGCATAACCTTACATTGGGCATTCCCCACACCTGGGAGGAATTCCAGACCTCCCTAAAGAGCCACCTTGCACACTCCTAGGTACAGCTTAAAAGGAGCCGCCGGGCTTCATTCTGGGAGCCAGAGTCGGGAAGAAGAGGACAAAGCTTGCCGGAAGGAATGGAGGTGGAAGGGAAGTCAGAAGAAGAAAAGAGAGAAGACAAAGTGCTTGGTGCATTAATTGTGTTTATTGTGCTTTGGACTATGCACTGTGCTGAGCAGGTGGGAAACCAAGAAAGGAAAGTGTTTCCCACAAAAGACTTGTGTGTGCTAGACTTGTTCCTATGTCTGTTGTGTTTGGTCTTGGGGAGCTGGCATGCCCCCTGGTGGTCACACATTTAAGCACTGCTTATGTCTTTCCTACATTTTGTGTGATTTATTTTTTTCAACGCTTAATATTTGCCCCTGTTCTTTGCTTTGATTTTTTTGTATTTAATTCATAAGTACCATAATTTCATATGTCATCCACTTTTACTTCTTCTTTTTTCTCTCTTTTGGTTATCACTTTATTAGACACATCCACCACTTACTTTTTAAACTTCATTGTGGTGGGTACTTTTCCACTGTCAGAGCTTCAAATCTGTTCTTCACTGCTACAGTGTATTTCATCTTTATGTTGAGATCTTTCAAGCAAGCCAGGCCTAATTTGGCATTATTCTTAAGCTTCATTAACTGTCTTAACTTAACCTTCAAGCTGCATATCAAAGGAATGTGGTCATTCTTACAGTCTGCTCCCGAGAAAAACACTAACTGATTATGATGAAGTCTTGTTGACTACAGTTCTGATCACCTGGACTTCTCCAAGTCCACAGTCTTTTTACATGCTGTTGCAACTATGTGTCTGGTCATTTGTACAGCACCACTCTATGGATATATCACCTCTCTTATTCCTTATTTCCAATCTAAATTCAGTGAGGACAGCACACCATCTTGTTGGTGTCCCATTTTAGCATTTTGTTCTCCAGCAGCATGAATTTAAATTACTTTGTTTCTTGTAAGGTATTACAAAAACTTATTATATCTCCTTATTTACTATCAGATCTTGGCACATACACCACTATTATTGAAATTTTCATAGGTTGCCTTTGGAGTTTCACCAGCTGTACTTTGTTGGATAATACCCTATTATTTTTATACCTCATTAATGTTTATTACCACCAGAATAGATCATTTTGCATTTCTCAGGATCAAAATATCCAGTTCTTTTACAACTTGTATCCACTGTGACAGAACCACTAGGGGTGTGCCAGCCACCCAACCCGACACAGACAGACACAGGAGTCACACTTATAAAATATGAGTGTTTTTATTTCTTTTCCCCGTGGGAAATGCCTTCCCTGTTCCCACGAGACACAACACAATCCCAATGCACAAGCACAAGATTCCTCTTTTCCTTCTCTTTCTCTCTTTTCTTCTCCACTCCTCCTCAGCAAGCTTTGTCCACCTTCCACCCAACTCTGGCACACCGAGTACTGTCCGCTGGCCCCTTATATAAGGCACCCGTAAGTGCTTCAGGTGCTCGTTGCCCCACTTCCAGCAGCACTTTCGGGTGTGGTGGAAGAACCACCCACGTGGACTCAGGAACAGCTGCAGCCCTCAAACCAACCCCTAGGTGACACCTTCGATTCCCAACAGGGCTGTAGACAACTCCATCTTCCATGAAGCCCTGTGGGAGTCCGAGGCACTGATGCAACCCATGGGGGCTGTCATCTAGTGTCCCGGGGGAAGTAGCACTCTGACCAGGCTTGCTCCTGGTAAGGATCTGGGCCATCTGTGACACCACCTTACAGTATATGCCATTAAAACAAACTAAGGTTCTTTTTCTGCAAAATGTATTGGTAAATGCATGCAATCTTTCAATAGCAATATTGGCAGAGACTGAACAGTTGCCTGTGGATAGTTAAATGGTGAAATTTTCTTTAAATGGAAACAAGAACTTGCAAGTTACTTGTGCAAGAAATGAATAAATGCCAAATAAATACATTCATACCTGAGAAAAAAGTAAAAATAATTAGCATTAGCTAACTCTAAATCAACAAGTGATGTAACACTCCCTGAGAAACAGATTAATTTAATTTTAATTACTAAGGTACACTTCATCCATTGCAACCTGTAATGCAGGTGATAGGTGTAGAAAATTTGTAGAAGGATACATGGATGTTACTTCTCAGTTTTTGAATTTAGAGTTCTGCTTTAATGCCTGTTTAGTGGAGATGGTGCATTTTCAAAATATTTGTGTAAGTTTCTTTCCAGTGCTTTAGAGAGTGCTGGAAAAATCTATCAGGGATCACAGGAGCAATCTTTTGTCAACTGACAAATGTAGGAAAACCAGCAGCTAAAGAAAAATAAGCTGCATTATGTATTTGTAGATCTGGAGAAAGAATCTGACAGGGTGCCACATAATGATGGGCATTGAAAAAATTATGTTTGGATGAATGGTTACTGCCTGAAGTAATGTATGAGGGATCACTTAGAGTGGTGTAAGCAGCAGATGGGGATGGTAAAATTTATGTGTACAAGGGGCTGCATGAGAAGTGCATTCTGAGACCATAGTTTTTCCTGACAATGATGGAGGTGGTAACCAGAGAACTGCTCAAAGGATTTCCTTTGGGAACTCTTATGTAACAATGATCTTGCATTGAAGGCAAAAGGTGAGGTGGAACTGAAAGAGAAAATACTTAAAATGAAAGCTACTTTGGAAGTGAAAGGCCTCAAGGAATATAAATACAGGAAAGACCAAGGTGATGGTTGCAGGTGACAGGGTAGGAGGCACAGAAGAGATGGGTGTATGGTCATATGGATTATGCGGTAATCATTTTGGGAGAAAGTCCATCCCATGCATAGTTTGTCAGAGATGGGTGCATCAAAGATATAAGTGTGTAAAGTGTCGCCCTCAAGAGAAGAACATGACCGTTGTTTGTAGATTGTTTAAGAGAGTTGTGCAGTATACTGATATAGCAGGGCAAATGTAGATGACAGCAATGGAGCTACTATCATGGAAGTAGGAAAGTTCTGCTATGTAGGTGACATGTTGACTGCAGGTAGTGGTGTAGGCATAGCAGTTCTAGCAAGGTACAAACGCATGAGTGAGAGCTGATTTTTAAGGAATGTCACTCTAAAATTGAAAGGAAAGGTTTATAAAAGCTGTGTGAGGATTAGTATGCCTTATGGGAGTGGGATGTATCCTGTGAAGGAGGAATGTGAATCAAAACTGAAAAGAACAGAAAGGAGAATGAACAGACAAATGAGTGCAGTAAACTTGTTTTGGCAATAGGTGTTGTACTGAGGTGAAATTGACTGTGCTGTTTTGGGAACTGTGGACCAAAAGACAGAGGATGATTAAGTGAAGACATATACCAAGATGGCAGTGGAAGGGGTGAGGCCCAGAGGGATGTCAAAAGAAATGTGGTTGGATGTGTGGGTCTTACCGAAAGGATGTCAATGACTGAATAGAGTGGAGGAGAAAGATTTTGGAGGGTGACCAGCAGACTTATATAAACCTGTAAAATGGCAGTTAAGCTGGTGATGAGGACTAGAAAGGATGGATCCAGGGCTGGATCCCAGAAAAGAACTGATGTAGTTAGCAGAATTTCAAAACAAACGGTTATATTATTGAACTATGACTGTTATTCCACAATGAATTACCTTTTTAGTTTTATTGGCTTGTAGAATCACTTACTTTTTTAATACATAAGCGACTGACCTTGTCTGTTGATGTGAAGCAGCAAAAAATCATCTTAATGCATTATCAGCAGGTACATAAGTCCATGTTTCTAGTTCATAAGAACATGTAACCTACAGTAGAAGGACATGTAAAGGTTAACAAGTAGGCAACAAGCACAATAATATAAGAGACACAAAGGGAAACAATGAAGAAACAGGCATTTAGTTCTAATTATAGTATTTGTCTTTGCATGACCAACACCTGTAGGATCTTGGGGCCCTCAATATTACACTCTGGACAACTATCCAACATAGGTTCATCAGCTATAGCTATTTAGTAAGCTTGTGAGCCAAGAAAAAGGGAAATGTTTGCTGCATGTAATTCGTAGATTGAACATTAGGAGAGATCTGATGCCTGCGACATATGTGAAAATCTGTGCATGCCTATTCAGTTAAATGGTCTACTTATATCAGAAGTACATTAATAGGAAAGATAAATGCATACAAATACTATTACATGGAGGAATCTAATTAAAGTACACTAAAAATGACATTTGAATAAAATGTTTTTTGGAGTGGGCAAACCAACCCACTCAAATTATCTGGCGCCCATAATAGGCCCAGGGTAGCTTTAAGGGTATGCTTTGTTTACTTGCATTGTAAATTGTCACTCCCTGTGTGGATTTATTTATGTAAGACTCTATGTGATTTTCAATAATTTTTTACAGTTTTATTAGTCCTCTTACACAAACCATTTAGATTACAATTGTAGGTATCCAGAGAGTCTAGGTTTTCTTGTTTTGTAGAGCTGCTGGGATTTTGTTAAATTAACGTGTGTGAGAAAAGTTACAATCCACTGGTGTATCTCAATTTCTAATCTCTGATATTGGTGGAAAGAGACCAGAAAATACTAAACCTTGGAAAAAGAAATACACAATGTATTTTAGTGCAGTGTAATGTACAGTACATTTCCAGGCTTTGGGAAAAAGTATTTTATTTGTTTGTGCCTGAAGTTAAATTATCTTATGAAGAATTTCTAAAATGTAACAGATAAGGCAAACTGTTGAACTATTAACAGATGACATTCTGCTCTTTTATAAGAATAAACAAAATGTACACAAATACATGCTCAGACACACTTAAACCAATACAGGTTTACAGAGAGAGCCTGGCCTGGGCTACAGCCCATCACAAGCCATAGACCCAGGTACAACCACAATCGAGACAGGTTTTGCTAGGCAATCAACTTAACAAGTAAATTTTTGGGGTTATGGGTGGAAACCTAGAATAAAAGGAGAAAAGCCATCCAGATATGAAGAGAACATGCAAAGTCCACACTGACAACAAACCAGGAGCAGGGTTCGAATGCTCAATCTAGGAGGCAGCAATGATGATCAGTGTGTTAATAACAAAAATGCATCATAAAAGAAAAAGATATTTTGAAGTTAAATTAATAAGTTCTATTTCGTGACATCTAATTTTAAACTGAAGACACACACACTGATCAAAATGATAAATTCCCCCACACAGTGTTCTTTTTTATTATAAGCTGGCTCAAACTTTGATCACATTGTGATTTTAAAAAATGATAATTCAGTGTGACTATATGAAGTCTATAAGCTGGCTGTGATCAAAGTGTGAAACATTAAGCAATACTATATTCTTTGAATTTAGAATTTGTTCTTTTTTTTGGGTAGAGAAAAGATCACAAAGTCAGATATGAGTCATGTATATCAACAAAATATATCTAAATGTACTGTATGTGACTATTTAAAGGGACTTCTCTATTAAATGTTTCTATTTAACCATTAATTGACTTTGGCATGTCATTCCTTGTGTGGCAATAGTTCATAACAGGAAAAAAAAGACTGGATGAATTTACAAGACACTTGAGGAAGAATAACTGGAAACTGCAAAACTGTAATATAATGTAAGTTTTACATAAACTGCTAAAGTCCCTGTGCCAAAGAGATGTCTAAATAGGACAACATTCAAAGAGAAGAATAGGGCAACAATCTAACATGTTTGTCGTATGGGCAGACCACAATATGTGAGACCGTTTCTTACACAGATGTGTGCAACAATGGAAAACCACAAGATACAGTCCTTTCTCCTTTTCTCTTCACTCTGTACACCTCCAACTATAAACATAACACCAGGTCATGTCACTTGCAGAAATTCTCTAATGATTCTGCACTAATGTGGTCTATTGATAAGGAGGAGACACAGAATAGGAGTAAGGTGAAGAACTTTGCTCCCTGCTGCAAAGACATGTGTCTGCATCTTAACATTAGCAAAACCAAAGAACTGGTTATTGACTTTTGCTGCAATAAAAGACCCTCTATGCCCAGTCACTATTCAGGAAGTGGATGTAGAGGTGGTCCATTCCTACAAGTACTTGGGGGTGCACATCAGTGACAAGTTGGACTGATCTGGGAACACAGAGGAACTACAGTATATAAGAAAGGGCAGAGCAGACTAAGGTAGTGACATTCTTCACATCTTCTACAACTCTGTGATGGCCACCACTCTGTGGTGTGCTGGGTTGGTAACATCACTTCAAGAGAGGCTCAGTGAATCAACAAGCTAATTAAAAGGGAAGGCTCAGTTATGGGAAGCCCTCTGGATGCCCTAGAGGTCGAAGCAAAGAAAAGAACTTAAACA
Source organism: Erpetoichthys calabaricus (assembly GCF_900747795.2). NCBI lineage: Eukaryota > Metazoa > Chordata > Cladistia > Polypteriformes > Polypteridae > Erpetoichthys > Erpetoichthys calabaricus. The sequence continues at coordinate 168,815,010 of NC_041399.2, read as the reverse complement.
AAATTGTGTCAGTGCCATTATGAACAATGCTGCACATCCTCTCTCTGACACTGAGTACTTTCAGCCAACAGATAATTTAGCAGAAGCTAGAAGCTATTTGTAGCTAGAGATCCACAAAGGGGAAAATGAGTCTAAGTTTTCAACAACCTACCAGGTGTCATCATAAGAGGAAAATGATTAGATATACAGAAATCAAAGGCGGGCAGCATGGTGGCGCAGCAGTAGCGCTGCTGTTTCGCAGTTAGGAGATCTGTGTTCGCTTCCTGGGTCCTCCCTGTGTGGAGTTTGCATATTCTCCTCGTGTCTGCGTGGGTTTCCACTGGGTGTTCTGGTTTCCTCCCACAGTCCAAAGACATGCAGGTTAGGTGCATTGGCGATCCTAAATTGTCCCTAGTGTGTGCTTGATCTGTGGGTGTATGTGTGTGCCCTGCGGTTTCCTGCCTTGTGCCCTGTGTTGGCTGGGATTGGCTTCAGCAGACCCCCGTGACCCTGTAGTTAGGATATAGCGGGTTGGAAAATGGATGGAAGGAATCAAAGGCAATATATAGCAAGGGGTTGGGTAAGGGGATTAATAAAGTGGGGTTTGGAAGGTGTTGGTCATAAAGTCTTTGTATTATTTGGATGTTCTTCTTTTAAAACTGGGTTCAAGTCCAAGTGTCTGTTAATGACATTTTCATTAGTCATTAGAGAGCCAAGATTCCGGCACCTGTCTGGCACTATCAGTACTGGCTATGTAAGCTTTTATTTGCTCAACATGGTATGCTTAACAAGGGCCATCAATAAGCAGCATCATATTCTGACGTGAAGATATTGCAGTAGCCACTAAACCTTAAGCAGGCACAGTGGCACCAAGGTTCAAGTCCCAGGTCCTCTCTGCGTGAACTTTACATGTTCTTTCTGTGTCTGCATGGCTTTCCTCAGAGTGCTCTGGTTTCCTCCCACTCTCCACAGACATGCAGGTGAATTGGCAATGTTAAATCGGCCCTGTTGTGTGTTTGTGTATGTGGTCACCCTACGATGGACTGGCACCTTGTCCAGGGTTTGTTCCATGCCTTGTGCTTCAGCACCCCCCTCTTGACCTCTTGTATGGATTAAGCGGGTTAGAAAATAATATAACAAAACCTTAAACACCTAACTTTCTCATTAACCAGTCATCATTAAGAATTTGGAAGAATTCAGCATTGATAGGGCGGGTGGGGATGTTTAGGTGTGGTCAAGAATTCATCTATGGACCACACAGATGTACAGTAAGTGGAGCCAGTGATGGCACTTATTTTTCTGGTATGTTTTGCTCTTCATATATAAATTTTTCTTGTAAGAGTAAATGTGTCCATGATCTACCTATTTTCTAAACACACCTTTCCTCCTTTACAGGCAGGGCTGGTTCCTGGCATAAAAGCCAATCTAGTGTATGGATCCCCAAACCAACACAGAAAAGAGGACTGGGAGCCCCAAAAAAAGAGGTTTGATAATAGATAGATAGATAGATAGATAGATAGATAGATAGATAGATAGATAGATAGATAGATAGATAGATAGATACTTTATTAATCCCAAGGGAAATTCACAATAGGGCTACCTAAGAGCAGAATCTCAGCACAATTATGTGGAAAACAGGAAGTAGATTCGGATAAAATACCAATCAAATTCAGAGAACGTTTACACACATACACACACATACTGAGTTTAAAATTGATACAACACACACGTCAACAGGATATGAGAGGAAATAAACAGAGAGAACCCATACAGACATAGGAAGAGTGTATACACTCCACACAGAGGGTGACTTGGATGGCAAATGGCTTATGACCTGAGAATTGTGAGACATCAGTTCTAAAAATGCCAATATGATGCCCATTTTGATAAATCTGAATCAAAATGAAAGAAAAGAATATGTAGAGTATTGAACACAGGAATTTCGGATATTATTTACTTCTTTTTTATTCAAAAATTCTACAGACTAGTAAAGAAACAAACTTTGAGTCATTACTGTTAATAATGTATTAAAAGAGTCAGGAAAGCCACATCCATAATAACATGCAGCAATTAAAATGTACTGTGAAAATGAAACAAAATAGTCCTATGTTGAATGTTATAACTGACATATTTGATTAAAATTGTTTTGCTAAAGAAAAATATTTTAAACTTGTGTCAGTATTTTACTGTCTGTGGTCATTAATTCAGGATAACATGCATTTTAAAGCAGAAATAAATGTGTCTGACAGAGGTCACTCAAAGTGCAACAAATACTCCAACCAACCGTCAACCTGGGAGTTATCTGAATACATGAAAGATTTTTTAAAAAGGAATAAAATAACATGGGTGTGTAAGAAATTCCAGCTGTATTAATTATTTTGGTCTGCTGCCAGGGAGAGCTTTCCAAGTGAGTGAAAAACAGAGATAAAGAAGTTATTGTTTTGCTGGGATTAGTGATGGAGTTGAGAATTGTGGATTTGTTGGAGAAAGGTGTCAAAGACTAAGCAGATTATTTGGGTTCCTTACAAACATTTTCCGCTCTTCTTTTTCATAGATTAAAGTCCATGTCAAGAAAGTACACTGTACTGGCACTGTTATTTTTAAATATTAAAATAATAACAATCCATTCAAAATGATAATCTTTGATATACCATAATTGAATTGTCAAATCCTGATTAAAAACTACAATACCTAATTAAAATGAAACATGATGTGGTTCTAAAGACTGCTTGGAACTGGTAATTTTGACAGCAATACTTATTTTAAACAACTCTTTTTATGTTGTCCTCTATATATTATGAATGGTGGTTTAGAAGTTCATGGCTATAGCACTGCCATCATAATCAAATTCATCTTTGATACTGGCAGAAATCTGTTACCTACCTGAAATCTATCACCCTCATACTTTCATTCCCTTGTTGTGGAATGGACATACAAGAAACATAACCAGTTCACCTAGTTGTAGCCCATAAAATTTTCATCACAATCTTAACATGTTGAAAACTGTGGAGATTCTCCATCATACAAATGCATTATTCTTAGCGCAGGATAATTTTTTTCGCTTTGACATTCTAGGATTCTGCCATCAATGTTATTTTCAGGTGCAGTCCCACCATCTAAATGTCTAAATATATAAATGTCTATGCGTGGGAGTGTGTGTGTGTGTCTGTCCGGCCTGGAAGTGACAGATAAAGGGCTCCAACTCCAAGGAAGTCTGCAAGTGAGGCCAGCACGTCGGCAAAACGAAACCTCCGAAGAAAGTCACTCGCTTAGCCGCTATTACACAAGCGAGGCGAGCACATCGGCAAAACAAAACCTCCGAAGAAAGACAAAGTCTCTTAGCCGCTAATACACAAGCGATGCAAGCACGTCGGCAAAACGAAACTTCCTAAGAGAGAGACGCCCAGAGTAGTTTCTTTCAATTACCGGACATCTCCACATTTCTTTTTTTTTTCTGATGATTTCAATAGTTTCTAGGACCCAGGTGTTTTACAGCACGGGCTTACACAGCTAGTATCTCTATGAAAGACTTGACTGGTGAATCCTGTTTCTGTATATACCGTATGCACATATATTTTTTTACAAGTGGGGAGTCAGAAGAAGGGATTGAAGATCACAAACATACAGCTACTTAGTCACTGTGATTCTTTACAATATCTATGGAAAATAAATAAATCTACTTCTGGCATTCTTTAACGTTTCCTAAGTCAGGACATCTGAGTAATGATTTTTTTGTTTTTGCTTATAAGTGTAAAATTGGCAGTTTTCTAATTTTACATATTCAAATCACTCTACACAAATATTTATTTTTTAACATTACTCAAATAAGAAAAAATACATTTTAATTTCAATTAATTAAGCGTATAAAGTTACTTAATACTATATTTTTAAAACAATATAAGGTTTATTTGTAATTCATAATGTAACTTTAAATGGGATATTAAAGCAAATTTAACAGATCATGGTTGCTTATAGTAGCAAGGTCCTTCTTTATTTTTTATGTGCCTTGGTGTGGGAATCCCATTACACTGACTCAAATGGGAAGACAGTATTTTAATAATAATAATAATAATTTTTTGCATTTATATAGCGCTTTTCTCACTACTCAAAGCGCTTAGCAATTGCAGGTTAAGGGCCTTGCTTAAGGGCCCAACAGAGCAGAGTCCATATTGGCATTTACGGGATTCGAACCGGCAACCTTCCGATTGCCAGTGCAGCTCCCTAGCCTCAGAGCCACCACTCCGCCATTTTGACAAAGATACCCCAGAAAATGAGACAAAATCAAAATACACATAGAGACTGAACTGAAAATCAAATTAGAGTTTTCCCATGCCATAAATAAAACCCAGGGATCTGAGTCATGAAACATTACCAAAAAGATTCAAGCTTGAGAGTATGAAAAACAAAGAATAGCAATAAATCTTTTAGGGAAATATCCACAGACTCAGATAAATACATGGCCACCAATGCCAATCTTTTATGCCTGTCAAATGTTGGTAACCTCTATGACTACACTCCCAGAAACTGTGTGCTGTGTTTTTGGAATGGGATTCCCAAAACAGTGGCGCCTATAATGAAATCAAAATGGCATCAGAAAGAGAGAATGTGCAGTATTGTTCATAATAACACTGAGTTTAGCTTTAATTCTCTGCTTTGCTACTGCCCCCAGGGGATCCTGAGTGCATCCTATAACTGCATGTGTCTTATTAATTAGCTGGTTGATTCTGTGGACCTCTCTTAAAGTGATGTTAACAGCCAGGCACACCACAGTGTAGAAAATAACATTGGCCATCTCACAGTTGCCACTTCCCACATAAAAGTCTCGTAAGAAAAAAGAGCCTTCTCTGCTCTTTCATATACAGTTTCTCTGTTTTCTGAGACCAGTCCAATCTGTCATTAATGTGGACTGCCAAGTACTTGTAGGTGTGGACCACCTCTACATCCACTTCTTGAATAGTTACTAGACATAGAGTCTCTGTGGTGCGATGACAGTCAATAACCAGTTCCTTGTTTTTGCTGATGTTAAGAGGAAGGCTATTCTGTTTACACAAAGAAACAAAGTTCTGCTCCTGACTCCTATACTCTGTCTCATCCCACTTATCAATACACCCCATGCAGAATCATCCGAGAACTTCTGAAAATTACATCAAGTTGCTGTTATATTTATAGTCAGAGATCTACAGAGTGAAGAGAAAAGGAGACAGGACTGTTCCTTGTGGTGCTCGAGTGTTGCTCACATCTGTGTTAGATACACAGTCCTTGAGTCTCACAAACTTTATTCTGCCCGACAGATATTACATTATCCAGGACACCATAGGCTCATCTACCGGCATATCTCTGAGTTTACCCATTAACAGGGATGACTGGAGGGTACTGAAGGTGCTAGAGAAGTCAAAAACATAATACTCACATTACTGCCAGCTTTGTCCAGGTGAGAATAAACCTTGTGAAGCAGATACACAATTGCATCCTCCACTCCACTACCCTACACTATCCTTGTCTGATAGGCAAACTACAGTGGGTCCAAGCATCTACCATAAGAGGACTCATATAGTCCAGGCCCAGTCTCTCAAAGGTCATCAATATATGAGACATAAGTGGCACTAGCCTGTAGTCAATAGGTGAGGAGGTGCCTGCCTTCTTTGGAACAGGAACAATGCCAGATGTCTTCCACAGCAGCATAGGGACAGACTGAACAGGTGACACAGGACACCCAAAGTAGGTCAGCACAGGCCTTAAGAATTCAAGGACTGACTCCATTTGGTCCTGCAGCTGTTTCTGTGTGTAGCGTCCTAAGTTGTTTCCTTACTTGGTATCGGTAATGGACAGTCCACACCGATAGTCAGAGATGGACATGTCACTGGACATTTTGAAGAAATTGAAATAATCGTTCCATACAAAAATAAAAAAGATTGTTGGAACCTTCTTAGTCTAAAAGGACTAAGAAAAATTAAAACCAGAACAGAATCATAACCAACTTATGTCAGAATGTCACGGAAAAATTGCAATTACAATTATTATAAATTACTGTCATTTACACAAATATGGGACAAGCTTCTCCTTCTGAATTAGTCACATATTGTTTATTCTTGTCTGTATTTATATCAAGATCCTGTACTGAGCTAATTGAGATGTCATGTTTCACACCACCTTGACAGGTCCTTAAATCACAACAAAAGCTTAACTTCAGCTTAGATTCTGTTGTCATCTGTCCAATTTCCACCAATTACATTCCATATTTTAATGTTACAAGTGGGAATGAAAAAAGGATCTTTTGTAATTTCTAAACAATCTTTGTGATAATTTCTAAGTATTTTGTGTCAAAATCAAGTTAACAGTCTCTTTCCTTATTATTAATATTTAGTTAATAATGAAAAAAGTGACTGGAATGAAAACCTGCAGCCACTACGGCCTACCAGGAAATGAATTTAACTTTGTAGTGAAATCTTGGATGACATGGAATGTCTAGGGCAGGGGTCTCCAACATGTCGCTGGCGAGCTACCGGTAGCTTGCAACCCCTTTCCAAGTAGCTTGCCAAGGGGTTAATGAATCCTACATAAATTTGAAAACTTGATTAGTCAAATTAGGGGTGGGCCATCTTTCCAAAAAATCACATCACAATCCTTTTAATACAAAATCACAATCCACAATCTGAATTGCAATCTATCTTTTCAATGTGGCATACACTTAAGAGAATATCTGAACTCAAACTCATCAAGACCTAAGTAACACTTTATTTTAAATATCAAACAAAATTGAATTCACTTGTTCTCTCATTCGCTTGATAAGTGAAATTAAGGAACACGTCCCGAAGCTGGCGAGTGAGTGAGGTAGGCCCCTCCCCTCGGCCTGCTGCATGTTTCTCGGTACTGCAAGCGAACAATGATACATAGCAAAATGAGAGAAGTTGCAAAATCAACCGGAATGTTCAAGCAAATTATAGAAAAAAAACGATCTAAATCCGTTAAGTAGTCCTCCTGTGAAAAGCAGACAGACATAAAAACAGACAGACATCACATTTTATATATTATATATTAGTTAACCTTCAAAATAATGTGGAGTTAAAGTCTCAACAGCATTCTCAGCATTTCTGGATCTTAGTAGAGCCAAATAACTATAAGAATCTTCACCAAGTAGCTCTGAAAATGTCTGCTTTCTTTGGGTCTACATACCTCTGTGAGTCTACCTTTTCTGACATGAATGTCATGAAATCAAAGTTCAGAACAAGACTGACAGATGAACATTTAAATGACTCCATAAGAGTGAACCTAAGTGGCTGCACTCCACCATACACCTCTCTTGTTGACTCCATGTAGTGCCAGTCATTTGACTAACTAAAAAACACATCACACATGCAACTGGACATATGAATACTCTTGTGAAGTGAAACAGTGACATGTAACAAAATGACAAATGAATAAGGAATATCTGTGTATTTGGAATTTCATTGTTTTGTTTTGACAGCATTCATGTTTTAGTTCAATATCATGAGATACACTAGAAAATGCATAAAATCATACAAAATGCACTTGCAGGTGAACTAAATATTTTTTGTGATGTTTTAATGCAAAATATGAGTTGTGGATACCAACATTTTGTAAATGTTAATGCAAAACAAGCTTATTCAGTTTGTTTGGGTTGAAATGAGATATGAGAATAAACCATTTTCATTTTGTAAAAGTAGCTCTCAAGAGAAAAAAGGTTGGAGACTCCTGGTCTTGGGTGACCTTATATACCTTTGCAACAATGATGTCACACGTGGTACATTTACATGCCATAGTAATATAGTTGCAACCACACCACAAAATAGTGTTGCCTGTGGAAACCAAAATGCCATCAACAAAAAATGTTAATACAGTTAAATTCTTGCTATGCAAGGATCCCATTTCCATTAATTCACTTACTCTGTATTACATAACTGTAACCCATTTTGCAAAGCTCGCAGTCTACTACTGCCTATTCGCGGTCAGGTATGACAGGAAAAACATTCCATGGGGCCTATCGTACAACAGCAAAATGTAAAATTGATCAAAATCTGGTCTGTGATATGATGTCCAGGGTTGCATGTGCACTATACTTAATGGATCAATGAATGTCTACCTTGCTCCAAGAGGCGTGAGTGAGCCATTTTCAGTAAGTTAATCAGTGTGAGTTTATGACCCGCATTTATTGTGAATGGCTTTCCCATGCCTCTTAGCACTGAGTCATAAATTCACACTAATTAAAGCCCTGACCTTTGTACAGACCACCCGTCACTACTATGTATTGGATGGTTCAGTGGAAGCATGGAGGTGTTTAGGAGAGATGGCAGTTGAGTTTTTAACCAGATTGTTTAGTGGAATCTTGGAAAGTGAGAGGATGCCTGAGGAGTGGAGAAGAAGTGCACTGGTGGCGATATTTAAGAATAAGGGGGATGTGCAGGACTGTAGTAACAACAGGGGAATAAAATTGATGAGCCACAGCATGAAGTTATGGGAAAGAGTAGTGGAAGCTAGGTTAAGAAGTGAGGTGATGATTAGTGAGCAGCAGTATGGTTTCATGCCGAGAAAGAGCATCACAGATGCAATGTTTACTCTGAGGATGTTGATGGAGAAGTTTAGAGAAGGCCAGAAGGAGTTGCATTGTGTCTTTGTGGACCTGGAGAAAGCATATGACACGGTGCCTCAAGAGGAGCTGTGGTATTGTATGAGGAAATCGGGAATGGCAGAGAAATACATAAGAGTTGTACAGGATATGTACGAAGGAAGTGTGACCGTGGTGAGGTCTGCGTTAGGAGTTATGGATGCATTCAAGCTGGAGGTGGGATTACATCAGGTCTCAGCTCTGAGCCCTTTCTTATTTGCAATGGTGATAGACAGGTTGACAGACAAGACTAGACAGGAGTCCCCATGGACTATATTGTGTGCTGATGACATTGTGATCTGTAGTGATAGTAGGGAGCAGTTTGAGGAGACCCTAGAGAGGTGGAGATATGCTCTAGAGAGGAGAGGAATGAAGGTATGTAGGAACAAGACAGAATACATGTGTGTAAATGAGAGTGATGTCAGTGGAATGGTGAGGATGCAGGGTGTAGAATTGGTGAAGGTGGATGAGTTTAAATACTTGAGATCAACAGTACAGAGTAATGGGGATTGTGGAAGAGAGGTGAAAAAGAGAGTGCAGGCAGGGTGGAATGGGTGGAGAAGGGTGTCAGGAGTGATTTGTGACAGAAGGATATCAGCAAGAGTGAAAGGGAATGTCTACAGGACGGTAGTGAGACCAGCTGTGTTATATGGGTTGGAGACAGTGGCACTGACAAGAAAGCAGGAGACAGAGCTGGAGGTAGCAGAGTTAAAGATGCTAAGATTTTCACTGGGTGTGACGAGGAAGGATAGGATTAGAAATGAGTACATTAGAGGGTCAGCTCAAGTTAGACAGTTGGGAGAAAAAGTCAGAGAAGTGAGATTGCATTGGTTTGGACATGTGCAGAGGAGAGATGCTGGGTATATTGGGAGAAGGATGCTAAGGATAGAGCTGCCAGGGAAGAGGAAAAGAGGAAGGCCTAAGCAAAGGTTTATGGATGTGGTGAGAGAGGACATGCAGGTGATGGGTGTAACAGAGCAAGATGCAGAGGACAGAAAGATATGGAAGAAGATGATCCGCTGTGGCAACCCCTAACGGGAGCAGCCGAAAGAAGAAGAAGAAGGGTTAGGTTTTCGGATCAGCCCTACTGCATTCAACTGCATACTTAACAAAAAGGTGTAGTAAAAGTCTTAACAATTTTACCGTAGATGAACCTAAAGAAGGATCATTACCAAGCCACAAGGGGCAAAAGTGGAGGGCCAGCGCGTCCACCTGACCCCGTTTCCCTTTGTTGGTCCTTCCCTAAGCCAGCTTCCCACTAGAACCTTACCCCAAATTTTTCCCATAGGATTAACACTTCAGTAGCTACATTTTCTGTATCTGGAGAATTTTTCATCAATGTAATTGGAAAATAACTGTAATTTTAACCTCCTTGAAAACAAGTTTAAATTAAAACAGTAAAGCTGGTAATGGATTCAGCAACCTCAAAACCCAAACATTAACAATGAAAACTACTCATAACAGGTCAAGATATTCTCAAAAACATTTCTTCAGTTTTCAATACAAACTTCACTTAGGAAGCATTACTAATACATCGTAAGTGAACTTAAGCATAAAAATAAAAGGGCAGTTGGAGACTTTATTAATATTCATTATATACTATTATTATTCATGATCACTCTTCCTGTAAAGTATGCATGTAATCCCTGTGCCAGCATGGGTTGTTTTTCCAAGAAACATAGATTTTCTTCTTAAAGATGTGATGTTGCAATGGAATAAGAGGATTTTGAAATTAGATGTGCTGTAAATTTCTTTCTTCAAAAAACAATGGCCTTTTGCGATAGTATACCACCAGTTGTCACAGTATTATTAATGAATTAACTCATGCACTTATTTATTTGTTTGCTTGTGTATCCTTTTAGCAACTTCTACTGAGATGGTCCATTTACATTTTGCTTTATGAATAAATGTCCTCAAGTGTTTAAAGAATATAGACTTGTTTTATAAAATATGGGATTATACTTAAAGACTTAAATAATAGTAGTTGCTTTTAAATAGAACAGAAGCTTGTTTCTGCAGTCTTAAAAGATCCAGAAAGGTGGCTCCCAGCAAATACTGTATGTCTGCTTTCATTTAATCAATCAAACTAAATTTATAATCCCCTTCACTTTTTCTTTTACTCCAAATATAATTGTGTTATATATGCAATTTTTATAAAAAGTAGCTAAGGTTAGGGTTGGTCAATAAAGTTATAAACTTAAATGAAATACTCACAATGTTTATAAATGGTCACAAAGACTGCACTAAAATATTTTTACTTGACATCCAGTTGTCCTGCTTGTGTTTATAATATTGGCATAATTACGCTTAGTGCAATATCATCCTTACCTTCTTTTGATTTGCCAAATTTGCTGTTGATTAGTTCTTCTCTTCTTCTTTCAAACATGATACCATTTTCCAGAGTACTTGCATACTGTATATTATTTAATATCTTGAAGGCATGAACCTTAAAACTAAAGGATCAGCTGACTCAATATTTCAATCTACATGAACATAGTAATGGCCTACACTCTAATACACAAAATAACATAAATGTTAATATTAAATGTGCATCTGCTTGCTGTGAACTTTGTTTTTTTCCTTCTTATGGATATCACTGCCCATCTTTGAAAGGCAGATTATGACTCCTTCAGTCATGCTTCATCTATTGCAGTATTGGAATCTACTGCAAATGCTTTTAGATAGTCAAGGATTTGAGTAAACTGCTGCTGTTCCTAACATTAGAAACCTAAGAAATAAAATGATATAACCTGGCAACATACCTAATTTGCAACCAGCCTTAAAAATTGAAAACAAGTTCTGTGTTCTCAGACTATTTAAGTGTGAAAAACTGCGGGTGAGAAATATACACTGAAGCAGGGTCTGCTGCTAATATTGTACTGTATAAAAGGTTTTCACAGATTTTTTAGTGTAGTAGGACTGAAAACACACAATTAGAGAGCACTAGAGAGGAACTTAATGAGTTGACAAGAAAGTGGATGATGACAGAAAAAAGAAAAGCGGAGACTACATTTATTTTTCTAAGTTTTAATGTGAACACTGGCAGATAATTTGTCAAGTCTTACAGTTCATATGGCAATGAAAATTATAAACAGAACAAGGTTAAAGTAAACTAAATCTACTTCATTATTTGTTATTTTTTTCAATGTACTCAGGAACTGTGAATAGAGTTTGAGGCCAGTATTAAAAATATAAATACAGTATATACTCACATATAAGTCGGGTCTTGAAACCCGAAAAATCAATCATAAAATCTGACCCCAACTTATACTCCCGTTCAAAAATGCAACATTTAACTACATCTTCTTGCCTCATCCAATCTCGCATCAGTTTCTCAGATGCATCGAATTTTGTTGCAGCAGTGCAGTTACCAATTTCTTTCGCTACTTCAACAACGTTTAATTTAAAACGAGCTTCATATTTTCTTCTGATTGAACGTTTCATCGTAGATAAAGGATGCTCTTACGATAAAGGTGTATGAGGGTGTGAGATACAAAAAACACAAATCAGTGCAAACGTTGCTTCAGAATAGTTTGGGTATTACCGTGTGGTCACATAGGCACAATAGAGAGAGAGAAAGAGAGAGAGAGAGAGAGAGGTTAGGAGCACGCACTGATACAGCGCATTGCCGCACCCACATAGAAAAAAAAGGCAGTGTGCTCCGTGGTTACTCTCTTAGATGTTCGTTAGGATATCATAATCCCTTGTACCAATAGCATGAGTTTTCCGCATTCAACTTATATGACCGACATTATAAAATATGAGAGATTATATTGTAAAATCAAGTCCCAACTTATCCATGAGTATATACGGTAAGCCCACCACCAGGTTGCTAATTCAGAATAGGAGGAATTTAATGGTGCAGCTCCTCAACTCTAATCACTTCAGCAACAAATGTTAAGAATTCCTTTTTTTTAATGAGTAAACATGAAGAACTTATTTGTTTCAGTTTTCATTTGACATAAAGCAAAACACATTAATACTGCACATTCCTAATATGAGTCCGGGGTTGTCAAGTAAAGGATTAATTTCAGTTTGCCAGGCTGAAAAATCATCTTTAGCATCCATTTTCTGTGCCAGTTTTAAATAGCGAAATCCTACAATAAATATCTTCTTCACAGAAGTACAGTATATAGTTCTAGGAGAAGCAGGACATTCAAGACTCGGAAACCCAAAATGCCACAATACCTGAACTCACCATAACTCACTATGAGATATGACAGATTTTTCAACGTAAAAAGCCATTGAGGAGTTCTTTAAACTTAAAAAGTGATTGAAGCTGACCAGCTTGGTATCATTTCCATTTTACTGTACATTTATTCTCACTCCAGATCTTCACCCTTGTTATCCTCGGATGAGCTGTGTATCTGATACTGTGTCAGATAGCTCCTTTGGCTTTAGCGATCACAGTGCTGCCAGCTGAGTATAGGAATATTTAATTTATTCCCCTTTACATTCCTCAAGGTCTTCTACATTCACAGATGTTGAGGACATAAAGTAGTCTTCTGATCCTCAGGGCTCACATTGTGACATTTCTCAAGTTCACAATTAAGAAGGTGCAAACTCCACACAGAGCAACTGAAATTCCACAACGTAATATATATACAGAAAGCTGGAACTCTGAAGTAGCAGACCTAACCATTGTTTATCAGTGCCATCCTACAATATGTTTTAATGGTTTCACTGTCTGTTTCTCCTAATAAGCCATATTTTTGTATTGCTAGACTGTACACTTTTATTCTTCAAAAATGGCTGTGTAATCTTAATAATCAGTGTAATCTTAATTCTGTGCACATTACATTAGCTATGTGGACAGTGTAGCTCCTTATAATGTAAATTGGCTGGAAACATACAAAGGATAGAGGCATATTGTGTGGCTCACTTAAAATGGCACGAAACAGCAGGTTAGCAAGTGAAAGGAATTTCAGTTAAAGGTGATGCATTGGAGAAGTGACAGCTGAAAGTGAAATTGTCACTTTATTGCACCAACACTACTGTTGTGTTGATATCTTCAGTAACACCAAATCCCGCTGTTCATGATTCTGATCTACATTTATTTAGAAGTGTTACAGTCACAATGGGATTTGGGCAGTAATCAAGTATTTAGATGCTATGTGGGCCTGTTAAGAATGGAGATTTAATAGGAAAGCGGACATTAAGGTTCAACTTCCCCCAGCTTGCATTCTAAAGTAAGAGACTGGACTCTTCTTACTAGAACCAGCTTGTACTTCATTTGATAATTAAAGTGTAAAATCAGAGTTGCACTGAAATCTTTGCAGAGGCCTTTTTACAGAGCCTTCTTTAGCCAGAATACGTAAAATGGACTCAAGAAAAAAGACCTGTAAATCAATGAATGAAAACTCTAATCCTCCATTTAAACTCTGAGCAACAACAAAGCAACAACTCCACAACATTGGACATCACCTTAAAGACTTGGTATCATCTATAATAATAAAAGGCAAAGCCCTCACTGACTGACTGACTGACTGACTGACTGACTGACTGACTGACTGACTGACTGACTCACTCACTCACTCACTCACTCACTCACTCACTCACTCACTCACTCACTGACTGACTCACTCATCACTAATTCTCCAACTTCCCGTGTAGGTGGAAGGCTGAAATTTGGCAGGCTCATTCCTTACAGCTTACTTACAAAAGTTAGGCAGGTTTCATTTTGAAATTCAAAGCGTAATGGTCATAACTGGAACATATTTTTTGTCCATACACTGTAATGGAGGAGGCGGAGTCACGTATCGCGTCATCACGCCTCCTACGTAATCACGTGAACTAAAAACAAGGAAGACATTTACAGCACGAGTCACACGCGGGAACGAAGGTAAATGACGTTAATTTTTGACTGTCTTTTAATACTGTGTAAGCATACATATTAACACATGTGCAATTAAACGTGTGCATTTACGGGGTGATTTCTCAGGCTTAAAAGCTCACCTTTTATCAAACGCGGGAAGAAAGGTAACTGACGTTGTTCACTGTCTTTTAATACTGTGTAACCATACATATTAACACATGTCCAATTAAACATGTGCATTTACGGGGTGATTTCTCATGCTTAAAAGCTCGCCTTTTACTAAAAAGGTAAATGCAAAACTATTTTCAATCATTCTATGATCTGCTTCTCACAACTGAAGGCACCGTGGCTGATGTTACATCACTTGCTGTCCGACCATAAGCTTTACCTGGTAGGTAGCCGGACACTCACTTCACTCCCTTTCGGGAATCGAACCTCTGAGGTTTTCTTTTGTTCTTAATTAAAATTTAAAACCAATACTTCACCGCTGCTAAGCCCCTCTAGCGCTGACGTCTGAGGTTCGATTACCGTAAGCAAGTGCAGTGAGTGTGTAATTACATTCACGGCATTCGTAGTCTGATTCACAATCTGATTGTATGGGTGCTTACTTCCAGGTAACGCTTACACTTGGCCACCAAGTCAGCTCGAAGTGATCACTCGAGTAAAGGCAGCTTCACAAAAAAACTGATCCTTAACAAACTGTTATTAGTATATTTTCCCTCAATTTAAAAACGTTTTATTTTCTTCTTAATAAAAATTTAAAAGCGGTACTTCGCCGGTGCGAAGCGCGTGGATTTGACCGACTGACACATACAGACATATTCATGAGTGCAGGTACTTCGGAAAGAAAGCACCGCGTAAACGTTAACTTTAAATTAACTTCATAGACCTACAAAAGGTTGCCATTCATTTGAGGCAACATTGCTTTTCTTCTGTACAACTATACGTTGCATTCTCAAAAGAGTGTGCTTGCACGGCTTCGGATATAGATATATATATATATGTATGTCTATATATAAATATGTAAGCTTATAAGTACTGCCTTACTTTTCTTTAAGAAAGGAAGATGTAATGATACTTGATTTAAACGATTCCATGTCTTCCTGGGTTTGCGTAGCTTATTGTCTAAAAAGGAGAAACCCTCATTTATAAAACTTTGCTGCAGATGACTTAGCTTATTGTCAATATCTTTACACGTTTTTTTAACACTTATTGACTGAAACGTGCTTTCACGAAAAAAGTTAGGGCTTTGCTACAGGATACACCCTCCACAAGTTAAGCAAGTAAAAATAAAATATATATTTCTGTTTTATTTAAACATTTTAAGTTCGTATGCATAGCCCCATTTGGCTGTTTAATTTTTTTTTTTCTTTCTTCACTAATATTTAATCTCCTTAAAGAAAAAGAACATATCCATTTTACTTTTTTTTCTATCTCTGTAGTAATATTTTAGTGTAAAAGAATAACCACTATTTAAACTTTTTATGTTACTTTATACATTTATTTTACACAATGTTGAAAAATTAATAAAAAAGCTACATATTTTGGCAGCTGCTGCTTTCATTTTCAATAAAATGAAAAAAGCTCTCCAAGAGAAAACGTCAATAAAGAAGAAACAGTTTGCACTATCTAAAAATCAGAAACCCTCATTTATAAAAGTTTGCTGCAGATGACTTAACTAAAAATAAATGAATAGTTCCTATGTATATAATACATATTTATCTATTTTACTTATGCCTTTATTCCACCAACTTACAACATCTGAGGTACAATTTGTTACATTACTTTTGTTTTTTGCACAACATGCAGGTGAACTGACTTCCTCAGGGTCACACAGTGGTGTCAGTACCAGGATTTGAACTGACAAGCTCCGGGTTTGCTGAAATATTACTGAAGAAAGAAAAAAACCGAAAACGGGCAAATGGGGCTATGCATACAAATGTCCATCCGTCCATTATCCAACCTGCTATATCCTAAATACAGGAGCCACTAAGTAGATATGTATATATACAGTATATATATATATATATATGTATATATATATATATATATATATATATATATATATATATATATATACAGTTTATATATATATATATATATATATATATATATACAGTTTATATATATATATATATATATATATATATATATATATATATATATATATATATATATGTATATATATATATATATATATATGTGAATGTATGTATGTATATATGTATGTCTATATATATATATATATATATGTATATGTAGATATGTAAATTTGTATATGTATATATATGTTTATGTGGATGTGTATATGTGTATATACGTATGTATATGTAGATATGTGTATATGTAGATATGTATATATATATCTATATGTATATATATGTTTATGTGTGTGTGTGTGTGTATATTATATATATAAAAGACAGCAACACTCATAACAATGACAACACAATTACATTGACAATCATGTTACGTTATTTTTAAAATGTTTCCTTTTTTTTTTTTCATAACCTCTTTAACACACTACTTCTCCGCTGCAAACCGTGGGTATTTTGCTATATATATATATATATATATATATATATATATATATATATATATATATGTGTCTGTATGTGTATATACAGTATATATATTTATATATATATATATATATGTGTGTATGTATGTATATGTATGTGTATATATATGTTGATATATGTATATATATGTGGATGTCTATATGTATATATATATATATATATGTATATATGTACATATGTGTATATGTAGATATGTATATAAGTATATATGTTTATGTATATATATGTTTACATAACCTCTTTAACACACTACTTCTCCGCTGCGAAGCGCGGGTATTTTGCTAGTAAAACTATATGTGCCAAGACAAAATAAGACCTCTAAATAGCAACTAAACCTCCAGCTTCTCTGTGTTATTTTCCTGACTCAGCAGGAAAACAGGACAGCTGAATTTGGGAGTAAACCAGGAGCAGCGGAAAAAGGCCAAAACTAACAAAAATAAAAATAAACTGTAGTGACCATAACCCAGACAAGAGCCAAAATAAAAGTAAAAAAATCAAGCAATAAGTCATAACCAGGAAATACTGTACAAGAAAGAAAGCACACAAAATCTAAATGAACATAAGGAATTCTATCCCCAGGTCGGATAAGTTGGCTAGCAAAAAGTTGACCTTTTATGATTGTTTTTGATTACGCTAAGTTCATGACCCCAGAGACCCCACCCCTAGAGATGAGGTAGACCCACCTCCTACAACAGAGAATGGTTATATAAATAAAGCAGAAGTCTTGCTGAATTATTTAATCAATTACCAGCAAAACCAACAGTTGATTAACCAAGTTAAATCTCTCTTCCTTTTTTTTTTTGATAAAGTCAAGGTCATGACCCAGGAAACCCCACCCCTAGAGACGAGGGGTATGACCCTGATAACTGTACACAAATGGCTTCTCTTAAAGAAACAGGCTACAAACCATCCGTTTACAGTCTAAATCATGACAGTTATATTTTCGTCTGTCTACCCTATATATATATATATATATATATATATATATATATATACTATATAAAGACAGAGGAGCAGCTTCAGCGACAGACTGCTGTCACTGTCCTGCTCCACTGACAGACTGAGGAGATCGTTCCTCCCCCAAACTATGCAACTCTTCAATTCCACCCTTCGGTAAACGTTAACATTATTCAAAGTTATTGTCTGTTTTTACCTACATTTTTATTAATCTTTAACTTATTATTGTTTTTTGTATCAGTATGCTGCTGCTGGAGTATGTGAATTTCCCCTTGGGATTAATAAAGTACAGTATCTATCTATCTATCTATATACAGTATATATATATATATATATATATATATATATATATGTGAGTGTGTGTGTGTGTGTGTGTGTGCAGTTTTCATATTTCTATAATCTTGTGTTTATCAATAAATTGTATTGTTCTGTTTCTTAAAAACAATACCTTCATATAAGTCTAAAGGCCAGAGACCCACCTCCTATAACACAGAAAGGTTAGGTAAAGTAGAAGCTTTACTGAATTATTTAATCAATTACTGGCAAAACCACCAGTTGATTAACCAAGTTAAATCTCTCCTTCTTTCCCACATTATTATGACTGTCCCTGGGTAGGCAAGTTAAAATTGATTTTTCCTTTCCAACAGCTGGGGCTTCTCAGCTATATAAATCTGTGATCCCAGGCTTGTGAGTGACTGTACTATGCTTGTAATTCCCTCACTGTTGGTATATGTTTTCCTCAGATGTTCTAGTTTCTTCCCAAAGTATTCTGGCAAAGTAAACTCACATACAGTTGGCTTTTTAGAAACATTTATCTTGTTTAAATGACTCTTTAAACTCTCTCACGCCTTCTGATGCATGATATCATGGACCATAAAGTGTATACTAATTCAGCTTGAGCAGGAACACTCCAATAAAACTGAATAAACAAATCAAGTGACAATGAGATACGAAGAAGGCAGGTTCACCAGCGTTTGTGTGTCATATTTTATCCATCCAGATCAAAGAATTTCCAGTTTGATTGTCTCAAAACACCACTCACATCTACAGTTATTCCCAGTTTCAAATAAAAACTAACAGCGTCAGATCTCTTAGGGGAGGGGGGAGCAGTATGTATCGTGATCGTAACTGAGAGAATAAAAGTGAAGAAAAAAACGCTAATTTTTACAAGTACTATCAATTTACACCAGACGCAAATCAAATGTATGTTTTATTGTATAATATTAACAATAAGAGCAGCTCACTACTCAAAACGGTAAATATATGAGGCATTCAGGATTGAACCAGGGCACTCTGGATTACAAGTCAGCAATTTTTACCACTACACCACAGAAGCTGTTGCCTTGAACCTTTTGTGAAAGTGTTTATTTGATTTTTGGACTTCAGGCTTCACACATTATATAGTTTATGTATACATTTTGTCATTTATTACTAAAATAATATATATTTTATATATAATATGCAATATAACATGACGCCGGAGAGAGGTGACGTGTTGCGTGCTGCTCCTCGCAGACTGTTTTTGTGTCTGTATTTTTGTTATTGTCGCTGTTTGTACTGCCTGTTCTCTGTTTTATTAAGTATGACCGTACAACATTGGTAAACACCGGAGCAACAAAGGCACAAGTTGCTACTTTTGAAGTTATCGACCAGGGGCTGCTCGTCACAATAACTCAAGATCAAAGTGACGGATGCGACCCACCCGACCACGCCGGAGGATGCGGAGGAGAAAACATGGCCGGTGTGCCAGGATCCAAGTGAGGATGAAACGCAGAGGACTGCAACTTCCACTGCCTAGCATTTTCCTGGCCAATGCCCAGTCTCTGGACAACAAACTATAACAAACTCCATGGTAGACTTCGTTTTCAGCGAGATCTGCATGACTGTTGTGTTTTCTGCCTCACAGAAACATGGCTCACTGCCTGCACACCGGATTTGGCTGTCCAGCCAGATGGCTTTTCTATCCACCGCGCTGATTGGTCGGTCTCCTCCGGGAAAAAGATAGGTAGCGGGGTATGCTTCCTGATCAACAACGCATGGTGTACGGATGTGGAAGTCATTTCACAAAGCTGTTCACCAGACCTGGAGTGTCTGATCATCAAGTGCCAGCTGCTTTACCTGCCTAGGGAGTTTACAGCTGTACACGTGGCGGCTGTTTATATCTCCCCGCAAGCAAACACCAGCACCGCACTTAAGGAACTGTACAGCCTCATTACAGACTGTGAAAACACACACCCTGAAGGTCTGGTTATCATTGCCGGGGACTTCAACAAAGCAAGCTTCAGGTCTGTTTACCCCAAATACTACCAACACATCTCCTGTCCCACCAGGTGTGCTAATACATTGGACCACTGCTACACTGCACACAAAAATGTGTATCGCTCGCTCCCGCGGCCGAACCTCGGGCAGTCAGACCACCGCTCTGTGCTGCTCCTCCCTGTTTACAAGCAGCAGTTGAAGTGCGCAGAGCCGGTCTTGCGAGAGGTCCACTGTTGGACCCCGGAAGCGGAGGAGAAACTTAGGGACTGCTTTGAATCTGTGGATTGGAATGTTTTCAAAGAGTCCTCTGAGAATCTGGATGAGTATGCCACAGTTGTCACAGGCTTCATCAGGAAATGTGTGGATGACTGCGTACCCACAAAGTCTGTACGACTATTTCCCAACCAGAAGCCCTGAATGTTTGCTGAAGTACGCCTGCGAATCTGTGAGCACAGCAGTGTGTTTCACTCCAGAGATACACAGGCATACAAAAAGAGCAGGTATGATCTCCGAAAAGCCATTAAATATGCAAAGCGCCAGTACGCCCACAAACTGGAATCTCAGTTTAACAGCAGAGTGGCAGGGTTCACACCACCCTGTACACCAATCTGTCTCCTCTGTATAACAAGAACTGTTATGCCAGGCTGCTGTTTGTGGACTACAGCTCTGCATTCCATCCCAGCTCATCACTAAACTCCTGGATCTGGGGCTTAGCTCTTCACTGTGCAACTGGGTACTGGACTTCCTCACCGGCAGACCCCAGCAAGTGCGTATTGGTGGAAAAACCTCCTCCATCATCACCATCAACACTGGCACCCCACAGGGCAGCGTGCTGAGCCCCCTGCTTTACTGTCTCTACACCCATGACTGGGTAGCTAAGTACAGCTCTAACACCATCCACAAGTTTGCTGACGATACCACTGTAATAGGTCTGATCAGCGAGGATGATGAGACGGCCTACAGGGAGGTGGTCAGACTCCTGTCAGAATGGTGTCAGGACAACAACCTCACCCTCAATGTTAGCAAAACTAAGGAGATGATTGTGGATTTCCACAAACAGGGAACAGAGCACAGCCCCATCTACATCGGAGGTGAGGCTGTGGAGCAGATCAGCAGCTTTAGGCTCCTCTGAGTCACCCTCACTGATGACCTTAAGCCCAACAACGCCTCTACTTCCTCAGGAGAACTTTGTGCCCGCTTTGCGGCGGTGGGGGGATGGAATAGTAGGCTGCTTGCTGCTTGTCTTGATCGGCACATTTACAAGACAAAAGACGCTGATGGAGAGGTGCGAAGGGATTTAAGGTGGGCCGGATTTACGAGTTTTTTCGTAGGCTTTGGTAATTCTAGTGTTAAAGACTAACCTTTTCCAGTCATGAGTTGGTCAAGAATCCTGTAATCAAATCAAAAAGCATTTGTTTTGCACATTTTGAGCAAGCAACTGGGTAATAAACATGCAGATTACAGAATAAGTGATGTGACATTTTTTTTTTGTCTTTTTCCGGGGACGGTTTACACGTTGTTTGCCAATGTACAGCACTGGCCACCATTAAGTACTGTAATGTGATAAACTTCTTTCTTTCCATTCTGCATTAAAATATGAGGTTAAACTTTTTCTCAGACACCACTACAAAATACATAGGGTAAGTAACCTTTTTAAAAGCATATCATTTTTGGGTGGATTATTCTCTTAACATTTTACTCTATAAGGAAAAGATTATCTAACTCCTTTGAAATGAAACTCAAAGTCAGTTTCATTACAGTACAGATTTACATGTGCTTTTTGGTGTCTTAATCATTTTTGTATCAAATATAAATAACATTTCTTATCTAACTTATACAGTTTATTTTACTCTATCTACAAATGTTTAAATGTTAAAATTGTATAATGTAAAAGAATAAGTATGTTAGAGTTAGGAAACCTTTCAAAAGGTTAACGCAGCAATAAGAGAAAGAGACGAGAGATGACAGCCTCATGGGCATTTCTGACTTTTTACTGGGGCCAGCTCTGACATATTGTGCTGTAATTCAGGAAAAAAACTGTTAGATACTATATCTCTTCTGGCACCAGTAAAGTGAAACCTGCTAACCTTAGCTACCAGCTGTTTATACTGTATGATTTTAGGTTGTATATGTACAATATATAGATTGACATATCTCATAAAACATTTTTTTCATTCTTCCACAAACTTATACTCATAGTATGTTGAAATCTGAACAGTATTAAAATATAACAAAAATTAAACCCTCTTGAGGAACAAAACAAAGCTTTTAGCTTTCTCAGTGGCATTTATTTTATAACCATTGGTTTATTTTTCAAATTACATCTGATTTATCCAGAGACTTCAGACAGGAAACTAATGGCTCAGCTATCTGTGAGTCATTTAACTGCTGTAACATGTACAATAGATAAAGCTGTGTTTTTCAATTAAATAACATGGATATATGTATGTACAGTAACAATCGCAATACGGCGTATCAGAAGTCTGCATCATAATGTTCAGTCTGTCTTAAACGGTGAAGTAACTGATCTTTTTAGGGCACAGTATCATTTACTGGTGACACAACTATTGATTCCATTTTAGTGGAAGCCACAAACTTTGTTCCAAGGAGTCTGTGACTGACATTTATTAAAATGCTGTCAATATCATTTTGCGTACAAAGTGGAAGAGTAATTCTTCTTTTTGTCTTGTTCATCAGATTAATTGAATCAGGTTAGTAATGTAAAATCTATACTGCTGATCAAATCCAGTGGTACTGCATTTTAATATTGTTAGTGGAAGTAGACAAATAACATATAGCATATTGCAAATGTCAATGACTGTGGTTATTTCAGACTTAAAAGAGATTATTGGGTCGTGGGGCGTATGGGAACTCACGTTGCTACCTGCATGCCATACAATATAAACCACAAGTATGGAAAATGCATAACACCACAAACAGATATGTGCTACAGCTTGCCCTTTTTCTCTTCATGACTTCATTTCAGGTTAACAAAAGAATGGACGTATGACCCTTGGCTGCCCCTTTATCCAGCCTGACCTGTTTGGAAATGAAGTTTCTATTTGGATGACCTTGTCTTTACTGTTTATAAGGTTTTCCCAGGAGGAACTGCCCCATCTGCTACTACTAAGGATTTATCAGGTTTCTTTTATTTAGCTTTCCTGGTTAAAAATGAAAAAAGAGGCCTTTTATATTCAAGCTATTAAAGTAACTTCTATATGTAATGCATATGTAATGTTTATATTGGTTGGAAAAGAGATCAATTATTCTGTACTGAGCTCTATGTCTTTTTAAAGTTATTATAAATAATAATTTTTATTTTTAATTAATTAGCAGAATACTTAAGCATTTAACCAGGAGGTGGGAATGTTAATCATCTTGTAAAATGTTGGATTGCAACTTGACTCTTACAATCTCAAAATCATAGTATTGCTCACATTAAACAACATTCTTCCTTGTATGTAGGTGTCGTTTCAATGTAGTGGTAATCAAACTACACAATGAAGTGAGAGATTCCTGATAAAGAGCATCTGATCCTAAACTCTTTCCTCTCATACAACTGCCTAAAAAACTGCAAGAGGAGATTGTGGAAATTTTCAGAAGAGATATCAAAGGGGCATGTGTCCTTTTGTCAGAGTTCCAACTAGCTTGTCCTCCATTTCTTGGGTCCACACACACTGTTGTCAAAGTCAGTTTGTAGCTGTACCCTCCTGATTTCCTGGCTTCACACACTCATTCGTTCTTGGCTCGTTGCTATTTCCCCTGCTTGTCCTTGGTTATAATAAGCTTATAATAAGCTATAAGCTTGAAAATATTGATGTTATGTTTTCAGCAACACACAAAGGAGAGAAGGCCTCAAACAACTCAGCAAAAAGTCCCAAATGTCCCAAAAAGTGCTTTGAAACCTACTAGAGGAGGTAAAGGCTGTCAAATCCTTGGCTAATCACACAATAGCAAATGACGAATCTTTAAAATAATTTTTTATAAACAAAAATACACTGTAACAAGAAGCTCCAAAAAGCACAAAAGGCAATGCCTTCAAATCACAGTATGTTAAATCACCAACGCGGAGTGATGCTTGTCTGGATTTAGTATTTTGTAATAATCAGGACAGAATTGAGGATGTAGAGGTGATCAAACCACTAGGGTCAAGTGACCATAATATAATACAGTTCTCAGTATTTTGTAAGAGTATGGATGCAAAGACTAAACTAGTTAAGTTTAACTTTAGTATCGCAAATTTTGACCAGATGCGGCAAAGTCTAAGGACTGGGATAAGCTTTTAAGTGTGGAGACAGTTGAGGAACAGCAGAACAGGTTTAAAAATATTTTACATGTAATGCAGGACAAGTTCATACCTAAGTCTGAAATTAATAGGAAATTTAAAACAACTCTGCAGTAGGTTAATAAAGAGTTAAAAAAGAAGCTGCAAAGGGAAGACTAATAACTCGAAAGTGAATTGTAGAGCATATGAGAACATGAAGGCAACCATTAAGAAGAATATTAGGGAGGCTAAAAGACAGTTGGAGAGAGATTCTTTCAGTATTTTAGTAGTAAAAGAACAGTCAAGGAGGAGGTGAAGTGCATCAGGAATAATAAAGGGAAATTAAAATATACAGACAAGTGAAGCAGTGGATAACCTTCCAGCAGTAAATGGGACTACTAAGGAGGTACTGAAAGTTTTGGACATTGTGGAGGGAGAAGTACTGCTTAGATTAAATAGGCAATAAAATGATCAAATAAATCACCAGGACCACATAATATTTACCCTCATGTTCTTAAGGAGTACATATATAAACCCTTGACACATATTTTTAGGAAGTTACTGCACACTGGGGAGATTCTGAAGGATTGGAAAATGGCAAATATTATCCTGTTATATAAAAATTGCGACTGGGCAGATCCAAGCAACAATAGGCCAGTAAGCTTAACATGCATCACAGGAAAATTAATGGAAGGAATTATTATGGATTAAATTGATCATAACATGGGAAGTCAGCATGGGTTCAGAAGAGGAAGGTCATGTTTTACTAACATGCTGGAATTCTATGAAGAAGCAACAAAAGGATTTGATCAAAGTGGAGCATACAATATTATTTATCTTGACTTTCAGAAAGTCTTTGATAAGATGCCACATGAGGGCATCAAATTAAAAGAAGTCGGAGTTCAGGGTGATGTTTTTAGGTGGGTACAGAATTGTCTCAGACACAGGAAGCAGAGGGTGATGGTGCGAGGAACCTCATCAGAATTGGCTGATTGGAGTGGTGTTCCACAGGGGTCAGTGCTAGGGCCGCTGCTATTTTTAATATATGCAAATGATTTAGATAGGAATATAAGTAACAAGCTGGTTAAGTTTGCAGATGATACCAAGATAGGTGGATTGGCATATAATTTTAAATCCATTAAATCATTACAGAAGGGCTTGGACAACATACAGGCTTGTGCAGAATTGTGGCAGATGAAATTTAATGTCAGTAAATTTAAAGTATTACACATAGGAAGTAAAAATGTTAGGTTTGAATACACAATGGGAGGTGTGAAAATCAAGAGTACACCTAATGAGAAGGATTTAGGAGTCATAGCTAACAGCATCCCGACAGTGTTCAGAAGTCATTAAGAAGGCAAATAGAATGTTAGGTTATATAGCGCGATGTGTGGAGTACAAGTCCAAGGAGGTTATGCTCAACCTTTATAATGCACTGGTGAGGCCTCATCTGGAGTACAGGGTGCAGTTTTGGTTTCCAGGCTACAAAAAGGATATAGCAGTGCTAGAAAAGATCCAGAGATGAGTGACTAGGCTGATTCCAAGGCTACAGGAGATGAATTATGAAGAAAGATTAAAAGAATTTAGTTTAAGCAAATGAATATTAAGATGTGACATGAGTGAATGGTTTAAAATTAGAAAGGGAATTAGTAGAGTGGATCAAGACTGTTATTTTAAAATGAGTTCATCAAGTGCAATGGGAGACAGTTGGGAACTTGTAAATGGTAAATTTCACACAAACATTAGGAAGTTTTTCTTTACACAGAGAACCATAGACACTTGGAATAAGCTACCAAGTAGCATAGTAGACAGTAAGAATTTAGGGACTTTCAAAACTAGATTTGATGTTTATTTAGAAGAATTAAGTGGATAGGACTGGTGACCTTTGTTGGACTGAATGGCCTGTTCTCATCAAGATTGTTCTAATGTTCTAAATTTCTAATAGGCAATCCCAAAAACAAATGCAGTCCTGATAAAAAACCCAAGGGTACGGTCACAAAACAGAGCAAAAAAGGAACAAAATCTAGAATATCAGTAATAATCAAAAGAAGCAATAAAAACAAGAGAACTCACCAACCACCTAGCACATTAAATGAACCACAAGGGACTGTGGGTTTTCCACAGCCTTTATAGGGCCAAGGGCAGTACCTTGACGGTGACGGGCAGATAGCCCCACCTCTTGGAAAACCACACACAAAACATATAGCAGTTAGTAAAAGATACAGTCATGTCCATAAGAATTTGGATAGTGACACAATTTTCCTAATTTTGGCTCTGTATACCACCACAATGGATTTGAAATAAAGCAATCATTATGTGATTGAAGTGTAGACTTTCTGTTTTAATTTAAGGGTTTTACCAAAAATATAGTATGAGCCATTTAGGAATGATTGCCATTTTTCTGCATCCCCCCTATTTCCAGGGGCTGAAAAGTATATGGACATTTGACTGACAAGTTTTTCCATAGCCAGATGGGAGCAGTTCCCTCATTTTTTCCATTAACTACTAAGCAGGTAAAGGTTCTGGAATTGATTCCAAGTGTGGAATTTGCATTTGGAAGCTGTCACTGTGAACTCTCAATATGAGGTCAAAAGAGCTGCCCATACAAATAAAACAGTTCATCATCAGGCTGAGAAAACAAAACAAACCCTTTAGAGAAATAGCAGAAGCACAAGGAGTGGTGAAATCAACCATATGGTATATTCTTAAAAAGAAGGAACACAGTAGTGAACTTAGCAACACGAGAAGGTCTGGAATTCTGTCTTTGGTGAAAACGAACACCTTCACAACATTTAGCCAAACCAAAAAAACTCTTCGGGAGGTAGACCTATCATTGCCAAAGTCTACAATCAAGAGAAGACTTCATGAAAGTAAAGACAGAGGATTTACCACAAGATGAAAACCACTGGTAAACCTCAAGCATATGAAGGACAGATTAGACTTTCTAAGAAATAATTTTTTAAAAGCTTGTCTAGTTGTGGAACAATTTTCTTATGACAGAGAAAACCATGATCAACACATACCAGAATGATGGAAAGAAGAGTACGGAGAAGAGAAGAAATGGCTAATGATCTAGTGAATACCACTTCAACTGTAAAACATAGTGGAGGCAGATTTATGACATGATCATGCATGGCTGCAAATGGACTGTCAGTCACTAGTGTTTATTGATGATATGACTGCTGGTAGAAGTAACAGAAGTAATAGTAGGATGAATTCAGGGCTATACTATCTGCTGAGATTCACCCAAATGCTGCACAACCGATAGGACGACACTTCACAGCACAGATGGTCAATGAGCCAAAACACAGTGCAAAAGCAAATCAAATGTTTTCA
This sequence comes from Erpetoichthys calabaricus, assembly GCF_900747795.2. Lineage (NCBI taxonomy): Eukaryota > Metazoa > Chordata > Cladistia > Polypteriformes > Polypteridae > Erpetoichthys > Erpetoichthys calabaricus. Next base: position 168,787,195 of record NC_041399.2, on the reverse strand, counting down.
AAAGCAAAGAATCAACTGACCTCAACCAAACTGGTCATGCATTTCACTTGCTGAAGACAAAACTGATGGCGGAAAGTCCAACAAACAAGCAGCAACTAATGATAGCTGCTATAAAGGACTTGCAAAGCATCACTAGAGTGGAAACCCAGCACTTAGAGATGGCTATGGGTTCCAGACTTCAGGCTGTCTTTGACTGTAAAGGATTTTCAATCAAATATTGAAAATGTATCATTATATTTATGATTATGTTAGTTTTTCCAAATATTTTTGAACCCCTGATAATTGGGGTCCATGAATAAAAATGTTTATCTTTTTTAGTTAAGCCCCTTGAATTAAAGCTGAAAGTTTATACTTCAATCCTATCTTGATTGCTTTCGTTCAGATCCATTGTGGTGGTGTAGAGAGCCAAAATTATGAAAATTCTGTCAGTGTCCAATTTCTTATGGACCTGACAGTACATAGATGCATAAAAATTAAATGATCTAAAATATTAACATAACCAAAAGATTAAAAAAAATTAAGAAAACAGACATAAAAGCGGAATTTGAACCCCAGTCCTGAGATCCGGAATGTTTTAAAATGCGTCTCTAAATTGCTTATACTTAACGACTATCAGTGATGAAGACAAGTACTGATATGATTTCTATCCGAGGATTTTCTATTTGGGGACCTTCTACTCTTAATGAATAACTGCATTTCATAAAGACCCAAGGCCTACTGTTGTTGAGTAATGGGTCTACAGCTAAGCGGTAGAGGTGAGTTTTTAAATAAATAAATAGCTTGTTGCACTGCTGCAGGTGATTGAGACGGAGCACGCCTGCATGTGAGGGTGTGGTCTGTCTTGATTGCTCCATTGGCTTTCCACAGTTTGCAATTGAGGTGCTGCGCCCACAGAGGCATACAAGGGATGACCCGGCTCGGCAAAGAGGAGACAGATGAAAGATCAGTGAAAAGAGAAAGAAATATCCAGAGATAGAGAAGAAAAGGATGTTAAAGAAAGGACAGCAAAGCAGGCAGGAAGGTGGAGAGCCCCTCAGGGAAGCATGTGGCCAAGGTTTAGGGGCTGAAAAGAGTCATGGACACATTAGAGGAGACATTAGCTTTAAAAGGATGCTCCAGGGACTCTGATTTTAGAGAAGTTTCCTGCCTTCGGATTTTAACCTCATTTTTATGGACATTTATTTGACTCAGTATTACCCTCCATGGTCACTTTGACTTTTAAGGAATATTTATTTATGGATTTAATGCACTGCATTATTTATTTGAATAGTTTGTTTTTTGATTGTTGGATTTTATAGACTGTGGTGGGTTGGCACCCTGCCCTGGATTGGTTCCTGCCTTGTGCCCTGTGTTGGCTGGGATTGGCTCCAGCAGACCCCCGTGACCCTGTGTTCGGATTCAGCGGGTTGGAAAATGGATGGATGGATGGATGGATTGATTTTATAGAAAAGCTCTTATCACTTTTGCACCTTTTCCTTGCTATGTGTGAGTTCTCATATCCCATCTTGGTTACGGTATTGACGATGGCAGGTTCAAGGGGCTCCCAAAGAAGAGTGGGAGCATGGAGCCAACCCGCATAGTCAACAACTGTATACCCATAGTTTCCATAATACTTAGCTATACCTTACTTGGCATATATATACTAAGGACCACCTCTCCCTGGCCCATGGCATACTCTTGTAGACTTAGTGTACTGATAACACTTTTTTCAGACCAAGTATATGAGGTCTACACTAGGAATCTGTGTGTTCAACTTGCTCTACTGAGTTCTCTCCTCAACCTTGGCACTTAAAAACAACAGGTCATGTCTTCACCTTTATACACCTTATAAAAAATGATTAACAATCTTTATCTGCCCTGATGTTGGCTTTTCAAATTTTTTTCCTGGGCATATTGTAGCAAGTTTTATAAAAATATTTCTTTTTACTGTATTAAAGCATGAAAGATGTAATTTCCTTTACTGCAAACAGTTTTAAATATTGTATTGGTAGTTTGAATGTTTCATATTGTGTCAATGTCAATTCCCTTTCAACATATTTTTAGTCTTTTGAAAATATTTAGGCCATTATTCAATTCCTTATGTATACAGTGTATATATATATATAATTTTTTTTTAATGACTTTGAAATAAATCATTGAGCAGGACAGAATATCATAATTCCTCTTGTAGTTAAGGATAAATAAGAGATATATTTTACTCCCAGAGGAAGTGGCAAGGAGTCCTGGATGATTGCATGGATTCTGTTTGAATATACTTACCATTTACAATTCTACAATGATCTGAAACTTTCTCATGAATCTGTGCAGTCTGCAAAGCTTTAAAATGACAACAAATTTATAGAATGGTCAAAAGATATGCAATTGATCATTTTAATCGTACATATATTGGAATTGCCAAATCCTAAGCCACTATTCATGTCTCACAGCTCTCAAAGGCCAAAAGGGCAGCAAATTTTTATACTCCAGTAACTAATGTTTATCTTGAAGTGAACTTTTTAAAGAGTTAGCTAATGACATTTTTTTTTCAGGAAAATTGTATTTTTATCCAGTTACATCATTCAAAGCCAAAGCTAGACGTCCCCTGAGCTGAATTCTAAATGTGCTGTACTGCATGGCTGTAAAAAGGGTGTTCCCTCAAGTAGGAATATGGCAGTCTGTGATGCTGTGACTATTGGATTGACTTTTAACCACTAGGCTGTTCATTTAAATTTTAACATTAACTCCCTATGAGTCACTTAATCTAAGTGTGCTTCAAGTAAAAAATATATGATTGGTATATTATAACCGCATTATGGCTTGTCTAAGCTAGATAGGAAAGAAGAAATGTTGGCCATTAGTTCAGAAAACTTTCCTGCATCTAACTGAAACAAGTCACTACAGAAATAATGACAAAAGATAACCCTAACTTTTATAAAGGACCTGGGAAAGCCAATAGAAAGCCCAGTACCCGATGAACAGTTCAAGTTCAAGTAAAATGAGCAACAAAAATCAAAACATTATCGACATTATACCAGAGTGGCAAACTGGTGCAATTGGTTAGAGAATTCAATAATTATAAACTAGACGTCTTGGGTTTCTTCACAATAAGGTAGAGCAACAGTGGAAAAATAGTCGGAGAGTGTGAAATAGTCCAATATTCTGGCAATAATGAACAAAATGTAGAAGGTGTCAGAACAGTGTTGAAAAAAAAGGCAGCAAAAGTGTTGGCTGGGTGCGAACCTGCTAACAACTGCATCATTACAGTGGGACTCCCGTTTCAAAATACAAATGACAGTCATGTAGGTATATATGCTGAATGAAGATGCAGGCACAGTAGAGGAAGGCACATTCTATGATCATCAATAAGACCTGATATCTCCTCATATGACATGAAATTATCCATGGAGATATGAAAGTCAGATCAAGAAAAACAGATACGGGCTAGAACATGTAGTTGCTCACATGGAAAATCATGGCATACTGATGACAGTCCTGCTATGTAATATGAACAGCCTGTGTGTCAGCAATGCCTACTACCTGCACAAAAACATTCACAAGAAGACACTGTGGTTGCTAGATAGAAATAAATAACAAAATCAACTACATCTGCACCAACAAATGGTGGAGATTATTTTAATAGTAATTAAAAAAATCCTTATTCATATCAGAACTAAAAACCCTTTTTTTCCACTTAGCTAGAAATTATGATGGTTCATAAATGGGTGATTTTAATATTTATGTAGGCATGGAAGTAGACACTGATTAATTCAGTAAAATTTTACAAATTGTTAAACATTGGAAACACTTGTATAATCATACTAGAGGGGTGTGTCCCCCCAGATGCCTATGGTGGCCCAACCCCACCTCAATAGCTCACTTCGCTTGCTATTTGTCCACGGGTATATTCCAACACAGTCAAAACTCTGGCCCTCAGATTTACTTACAACTAGATAAAGAGCCCGTTTCGACAACGTAAGATGAAACGGGCACGAGTGGAATAGTAAGTAATAAGTATAAGCACCACAAACCTGATATAGGTGTATAGAATGAATGCGTAATTCGGCCTGGAGCTGTAGTCGAAATCGCCTTTCAGGCCTCTAGAGCTTTAATCGAAGTCGCCTTTCTCTTTGCATTTTCGCGGCTGTAAATCCGCCGCCTGCTGTGATGTCGGTCTTGTAAGGTTTTTCGTGCAGCTGCGCAGAAGGCGATTGCGCATTCGGCTTCGGACATGCGCAGAAGGCAACGTGCGCAGAAGGCGACTGCGCATTCGGCTTCGGACGGACGTGAGTGAGTGAGTGAGTGAGTGAGTGAGTGAGTGAGTGAGTGAGGAGACTGGCAAATTATATATAAGATTATAGGAAATGCTAAAACTATTGGAAATTGTCGTCTGTGCAAGAAGAATGTAATTTATTTGCTGAAGTATCAGCAGTTTCTAACTTCTTACGCAAAATGAATATGATTTCTCCTGCATGATCGCCAGTCATGATTTTGTTGGCAGTTTGTAAGCGTTAGCCATTGCATAGGCTTAATTTGTGGAATGCTAACACATGACTGAACTACTACCGTTTTTTATGGAGCAGATGTATATAAGGTATTTTGTTTGACATATGCATGTTAAATTTCTTTTTTTGACTTGAGAGTGTCATTGTTGTATTTTTCTAATGAAGATTAAAACAAATATATATTGATGTGTACTATATGACGCATGGTTTTGATGAAAAATGAGCATTGTATGAAAACGTCACATGAAAATGTTGCATGATCTTACTAATCTGTTTATATAGAGAGAGTAGATAGCATTAGTCAATATTCCATAATCCAAGATTGCAGTGGCTGGAGCCAGCCCAGAGCAGAGTTTAATAATGCACCCAACCACAGTGGCCCAACTTAGTGTCACCTGTTTTGTTATATCTGTGCCTTTTGTGAAAGTCTTTATTTGATATTTGGACTTCAGTCTTCACACATTATACAATAATTGGCAGCATTTTGACAGTTATTAGTAGAACATGAAAAAGGTTTCTGTTCTAGACATTTCTTGTCTCACATTTCCTGTCATCCAACATTTACCCAGATCGTTGTAGACACGGAACACACATAAAATGCATGTATTCCAAATAATGATATATTATTTACCCTATACAACTCCAGGCACCTCACACCCAAATAAACAGACTTGAGCTGGGAGAACTTGGTGTGCGACTAAAGCTGTGTCAGTGGGAGATGGAATAGCAGGCTGCCTGCTGCTTGACACATCTGCAAAACAAAGACGCTAATGGAGAGGTGCAAAGAATTTAAGGTGGCCCGGGATTACAAGTTTTTTCGTAGGCTTCAGGGATTCTAGTGTTATTATAAGCTGCACATTTTTAGATATGTGGGAGGAAAACTAGAGTGAGTGGAGAAAAAACAAATAAAATATAGGGACAGCATGCAAACTTCACACAGCCATGGTGCTAGATCCATGAAGCAGCAACAATTACCACTGTGCCACCATCTCATGGTAAGATGTTACATTTAATTAGTTTTACTTATGTTTTTTGAAATTCAAAAATGTATATATCTGTTATCTAAAGAGAACAGTTTCAGGTCACTGCATATTTTCATCTGTCTCTAGTCTTTCCAATACATGTATATTGTTTCAACCAGCATAGCACACCTAGATCACAAACATTCTTTCAACTTCATTGATATCGTAACTCAAACCTTATGCTTGAGTCCAATAAAAATCAAATCACATCACACATCTCAAAAAGTCTGTAAATTTAAAAAAAAAACTTCTGAAAATAAAATCAGAAAAACAGTAATTTTCCACAATTTAATTATAGCACACACTTTAAAATCAGAATTCTGATACCAAAGCACATATGGAGGACAACTAAATTACAGCTTTGCCATACAACATTGACTTAAAGCAGTGAATAGTATAACAACTCTTCACATGGTACATTATAAATACTATTTCAGTATTAAGAGATGAAAATGGAATGATGCTTAATCTGACAAAAAATGTAAACTGCCATCTAAAATTCCTCATAATGCTGTAGCACAGATTTTTATATATATATATATATATATATATATATATATATATATATATATATATATATATATATAAACTGTTCTAATCTAGCATAGCAAACTAAAAGAAAAAAAAAACTTTTTGGTGGCTGTACCTATAATTATAAATGAAATAGCAGACCTTAGACAAACTTTCCATTAATGAAAATGATTCTTGATTTTGAAACTAAGAAATAAAGAAAAATCAAATTAAGGCATCCAAACAAAGACAGAGCAATGGCCACTTAGAGATATGGTAGGATCAAAATGAAAATGGCAGGCATAAATCTGAACAGAAAATGCTGGCAGGAAAAGAAAGATTTTTTCTTTTTTGTCATCAAGATTGTGCCATAAGCTCAAATTATTTTCTGTGGCATCACACCTAAGCACATTTAAGCACTTGTGCAGTAATGACTCTTACGGTATAGCGGCATGTTATCTGTAGCACATCATTAGCTCAATAAGCATAAACAAAGAAAACACTGTAACAAATGATAAAACCATGCAAACAAAAATAACAAGATAACAAAAACATGCTCAGAAATACTGGATCGGCATGCAGTTTTCTTTCATTGTTTACTGACAGTTTATTGCACAATCTAAAAACCTATTTCTTTTACATTCCTAAATTTAGCTTTATATACAGAATTAGATTGAGATTTCATAAATTTCTCTTATGGAGTAGCTGAAGTAATATACAGTATATAGCTTTTTTATTACTCCATCGCTATACATGTAATTAGATTTCCGTGCTTATGTATCTAAATGAGTTGAGTACTTTTCTACTACTGTTTTATATTTTAAATCAACTCTAAATGGTAGAATGTATACCTTTTGAAACTCTAGCAAAAATAAGCTTTCTACATAAAAGTCTTGACAGTTATATTTTGTAAAATAAGTAATCAGTTGGTTCCTACCAGTTCTGAGTAGTGACTTATTGGCTCATATCCTTTTGTAGTAAGCATTGTCAAGGATAATAAATTAATATGGCAGTGAACGTATAGCACATGAAATTTATAGAGCATGGAAAGTCTCAAGAAAACCCCTTCTATGGAAAAACAAGTTTAGATTGGATGGGCCATACATGCTGAGCTTTAATAACCTCTAGAAATATCTACTAGAACCTGATAAATTGCTATTAAAGGTAATAGCTGTTATTTAAATGGATTTAACAAACTGTACACTGCAATACTGACGATTAAAAATGTCTTGTGTATAAAGTATACACTCACTATAGAATTATACATTGTGGTGAGGCAAAAACAAGCTCCTGACTATAAGAAAATTAAAGTGGACGGACCACTGCCAGAGTAATTATCAGTAATTGCCAAGTAATTATCCCAGGGTCTTGAAACAATGACAATGGGAGAAAGGGATCATTTAGAATAAACTATCCAGCTACACACTACCACTTATGGTTGGTAAAAAAGGTGGCTATCTGAGAGGATAAATGTTTATGTAAAAGATTAGCAAACTTTTCATTTTTCTGAGGATGTTTGAAGTCAACTGAAGAATACACATATCTTGGTGTTTTGGTATCCTTGTAATAAATGTGTGGGAAGTACAGTATATCTGCATATTGCAATTTTGCAACATTTTTCATTGTGAAATAATTTAAGCTCAGTCACATCCCAAGGGGATCTCCTGTGAACAACCTTCATTATTTGAGTGTATAAATTTTCATTTCGGTTGACATTTCTTCCAGTATCTTCCTTTTTTAAGGCAATCCTTTGTTAACATAGATGACTGCTTAAAGTTGTTCTCATGTGGAAATGTTAGATACTCTTTTAAATTCAGCCTTTTTTGAATGTTGAGTTGTCTGCAGCTCAGCTTTAGCAACACCAAGTAACAAGTAATGGATTTTCACACCACCAAAAGGCCTCTACAGCTGGTCACTATTCAGGGAACGGATGCGGAGATGGTGCTCTGCTACATGTACTTGGAAGTCCACATCGATGACTACCTGAATGGTCTCATAATACAGAAGAAGGGTATAAGAAAGAGCAGAGCAGACTATTTTTTCCTTAGGAAACTGTACTCGTTTAATATGGGCATTGAAATCCTTTACATATTTTACAACCTTATGATAGCATGTGAGATTTTTTGTGCTGTGATCTGCTTGGCTGGTAACATCACTCCAAGAAAGTCCCACAGAAATAACAAGCTGATTAATACATTTGGCTCAGTTAGTGGGACACTCTCAACCTCCTGAAGACAGTAGTAGAGGAGAAAATAAACCAAAAAACCGATGGTCATTATAAACAATGCTGTGCATCCTGTCTGACATGCAGGCAACAAATGTTCAGCAGAAGGTTGTCAAGAAAAGCTACTGGGCTTCCTTAAGCGATATGCCTTTATAATGGCTCACAGTGACTGTCACCAGTCTTTTTATGTTCTGACAAGTCAGAGGTTTCTCTTTGTTTTCCGTTTTCTTTCTTTTTAGTCAATGAAGTGTGTATTTTTTGTTTGACCGCAATATGATAGTATTAATTATATTCTGTTTAAAGCTTCCTGTTTTGCTATATGGTTGCAAAACACAGACGCTATCCAGTGACCTGAGACGAATACTGGACTCCTTCGGTACTGTGTCTCTTTGGGGTATCCTTGCGTACTGCTGGTTTGACTTTGTGGTGAACAAATAGTTACTCAGAGTCCCAAATGAGGCACATTACCTGTCAGTTACTGCGTTACGACCATGTGGCACGATTCCTCAAGGATGATCCAGCTCACAGGATCCTCATTACTGAGGACACGAGCAGCTGGACCAGGCCAAGGAGATGCCCATGAAATACCTGGCTGCGGTAGACAGATGGTCATTTCGAGAGGGTGGAACTGTGTCTGCCTGGGGGGTTGCCAACCAGGATCCTGAGCTGTTTCATTATGTGGTGGGTGGCAACACACTGTGGTAGTGCATGTTCCCCAGCCTGACCTTCTTTTACAAGCCAAATTTCCTTCCAGGGACAAATCAAGTCCTATCTATTTATCTAGCTAGCTACCTGTCTAATCCAGAATACATGTAAAGTACTAAACAAAGGAGTTTTATTATTACATAATATTGGGAAAGGTTTAACAAGGTACAAATTAGTGTACAATTATAGGATAACAACAAAGACATGGATATACATTGGTATTTCCTGTACTGGCTTGTTCCCCTAATTATTCTCTACTACATCCCAGGCACCAAACATTCTCCCGGTCTGTTTTGGCTTTTAGCTGTCCTCCTGACTGCAAGTTTCATTAAGTCTTAGCTACAGAGTTGCTCTTTACCCCACCAGCTTGGGGTCTGGGGAAGCCTTCCACTTACTCCATCTAGCAGCACCTCTAAGTTATCTGTAAGCCTAAGCAGTAATTCAGTGTGTTTATAAACAGATTATGCAGTTTTGTTTAATGTTCCCCTGGCTGCTCTCTAATGACCTTTAGAAACACGACATGCTTCCACCCATTGCACATTTCTTTTCAGTTCATGGGGATGCACCCACAAACTCACAAAGCATACCACTCATTGAGGGTGTACAAGCTATTACACGTACATGGCTGCTTGTGTTTCCATCACTAGTAGATGCTTTACCATGGTCTTATATGGCCAAGGCCCTTTCTCTTACCATCTTACACAGCTTGCACTTCCTGTTCTAACAAGGCCTCCCTCCACTGCAACAATAACAGTTTAACACACTTAAATGGGTGGCATGATTCTGCTTTTCATTAACCGGATCATGTGCTGCTCCAGTTTGGTTAGAAGCCACTTTGACCCCTTACCAAACATTTGTGGTCTTACTTCGTCCCTCTCTAAACAGAGGGTATATCATACCTTACAACCACAGAGTCGACAGACTTGCAGTGTTTATTAAACACCAGTATCGGCGCACTGCAGGATAACTTGCAGTGAATACACTTGACTTGAGCATTCATAGTCTTCATACTCCTTCTCTGTATGTTTAGCATTTGTTTGCTCAGAGGTTGATGTGCTTGCTGCTTCCTGAGCAGCTCTTCTTTCCTCCACCTGAGCAGTCCACTTCTTCTCTTCTTTCGTCGGCATCTTTTCATGTTAAAGTTGATTAAGTCAGTGTTTGTATTGCAATTACTTAGTACGTTTTCTTTAATTTTTCACTTAAGCTGGCACTTAAGTCTTCAATCTGCCCCAAGAATGCTTTAAGATATGAAGAGGTAGGGGAAGTGACGGCGAAGATGGTAGGGATGAGAACGGCGCCTGTACACATGCACCACACGGCAGCCCTGCTGGCCGCTGCCGAGAGTTGATTCTACAATAAAATAAAAATAAAAAGAGGAATAACCTTGGAGGTGAATAGTAGATGTCACGTAGTATATGTGTACCAAATTTCAGGTCAATAGGTCAAACGGTTTGCGAGCTACAGGTGATTTTAAATCTTGGACGGATAAACGAACAGCCACGGCAGCGTATTATATACAGTATAAAGATTTAATTAAGATTTTTCTTCACTCCTAGTTTTTAACACTTTTAGCGTTGTTTTTTATTTGTTCATTTTATTTTGTTCTTTGTTTCTGTCTTTGTTTTTAAATATTGTGTAAATATTGTGTCCTTAGGTCTAAGAAAGGCATTACATAAATAAAAATTTTAATTATTATTTCCACCCAGAATGCATTGCACTTTCTTCTGCCATGGTGCCAGCGCTTATTGTTCTTCTGGGGCACCATATATGTACATGGGTGGTACCACACTCTGAGGTCCCCTGCAATCTCAAACTGGTATGTGCAGGTCTCAACATCACTTGTGAAAGTTTGTGTTCTGTGCCGTCTTGGAAGCATTATTCCAATTAGATCCTTACTGGTTTTGTTTAAGAAAGTAAATAATAATTTGTAATTTTTTTGAGAGTAAATATTATGAACTGAGAAAATTAACCACTACAACATTCAATTTTTTTCAATTTCTCCTCAGCAATGTATATTATATATAAAAAACACTGCAAACATAACATAAAAATTAACTTGACAATGTTCTGAAACCTTCTTAATCCAATTCAAGGTTGCAGTGGGATAAATTTTATTCCAGAAGCACTGGGAAACAACCCAAAATAAGGTACGAGTCCATTATGGACAGTTTGGAATTGCGAGTTAATCTAACTTGTATGTGTCTAGGGGTGTGGAGGAAAAATAAGACCACCAGAAGGAAAACCAATGCAGACATAGGGAGAACATGTAAGCTCTACACAGAAAATTACCAAATGTTGAATCCAAATAATAGTCATACTGTAACATAACAGTCCCCATGCCACTTAATCCAATGCAGGGAGATGGTAGGCCGACACCTATCCCAGTAACATTGGACATAAGGTGGGAAAAAGTCCTAGACAGAGAGCCAGTCCATCACTGGGCCTATTCACACTCAATTACAACAGCAGCCACTGCACCATGCTCAGATAATAGTGACAAGGACTGATATTTCTAATCTTAAACACATTTACCACGTTTCTGGGCTAAGTAATATATTGCTGAGTTGCTTGGACAATTTCTATTTTGTATGTCGCATTTTGCTTAAACCACAAACTAAAGAAAAGTCACCATCGGTAATAACACATACATTTCCTATGGGTCTGCTGTTTTTAATTTAAAGATGTCTTTTGCTCAGAAGATATATTCATTTTTAATTTGTTTCAAAACTACATTAAAACTGAACTATTAAAAAAAACATTATTAACATTCCCATTCTCATTTTGCGTGACATACAGTAGCACACTTTTAGAGGCATCCTGCCACAAGTAAATGCCAAACAGTTCCAGATTATGTCAGATGCTGGTATTTTATTTTGGTCCTGTGAACACAGCTCTGTAAAGCACTGTCTTTCATGTTTAGTGAAGCAAAAATAAACATGATCGGTAGTTTAATTACATCACTGAAAGAAAGCACCTCGTCTCATAATATTTCCCTTAGGTAAATAGCAGCATACAGAATACTCCTGTGTAATTTATTTTCTCCATTTGTTTCTTCATAGATCTTGTTAAAAATACCTAATATTTAATTCACATTTCAACTTCTTTAGAGCGTCTTTCTAGGAGAAACCCTTTGCAGGGTACTGCAAATTCACAGATATGGTAATGCAATGAATAAAATCAATAAAAACAATTAAGATGCATGGGGGATGCATAAGTAAATATAAATGACAAGACCCTCACTACTGTGTTAAATTGTTTCATAATAAGTAGCCAATATTCAGCCAATTCAGAAGAATGGGTCAGAGTGAAGAGCTCAGTGACTTTAAACATTGCATTTTCATAGAATGGCATCTTTGTCACAAATCAGTACATGAAATTTCTTCTCTGTTAGATCTACCCGGGTCAGCTGGAAGTGCTATAATTGTGAAGTGGAAGCATCTAAGTGTAACAACAGATCAGCCACAAAATGATAGACCACGCCAACTGACAGAGAGGGCCTGCCGAGTGCTGAAGGACATTGTCACAAAAAACAGATGCAAGAGTCATAAAAATGTTTGGGGCAGCCACCTGTATAATATTCCCTGGCTTCAAAAGGGTAAATTGCTAGCACTGATGTGCTCAGAACGGAGTACAAAACAGAACTCATGAGTTTTGTAGAATATGGCGGCTTTAAAGGCCAGAAAGGGAAGTGAAGTCATCAAAAGGGCCGAAACCCCCTATATGGTGTTCCACAAGGCTCTATACTGGGTCCGCTGCTTTTCTCAATCTACATGCTTCCGTTAGGTCAGATTATCTCGGGGCACAATGTGAACTACCACAGCTATGCTGATGACACACAGCTGTATTTATCAATAGCACCTGATGACCCCAGTTCTCTTGATTCACTAACACAAGGTCTTACTTGTATTTCTGAATGGATGAATAGTAATTTTCTCAAGCTAAATAAAGAGAAAACTGAAATTTTAGTGATTGGCAATATTGGGTACAATGAGGTTATCAGAAATAAACTTGATGCATTAGGATTAAAAGTCAAGACGGTGGTGAAAAACTTAGGGGTAACTGTTGACTGTAACCTGAATTTTAAATCGCATATTCATCAGACCACTAGGACAGCATTTTTTCACTTAAGAAACATAGCAGAACTTAGACCTCTTATATCATTGAAAGATGCTGAGAAATTAGTTCACGCTCTTTTTTTCAGTTGACTAGATTATTGTAATGCACTCCTCTCAGGACTACCCAAAAAAGACATAAATCGTTTGCAACTAGTGCAGAATTCAGCTGCTAGAATCCTAACTAGGAAAAGAAAATCCGAGCACATCTCTCCAGTTTTGATGTCACTACACTGGTTACCTGTGTCATTTAGAATTGACTTTAAAATACTGCTTATGGTTTATAAAGCCTTAAATAATCTCGCTCCATCTTATATATCGGAATGTCTGACACCCTATATTACAAATCGTAACCTTAGATCCTCAAATGAGTGTCTGCTTAGAATTCCAAGAGCAAAACTTAAAAGAAGTGGTGAGGCGGCCTTCTGCTGTTATGCACCTAAAATCTGGAATAGCCTGCCAGTAGGAATTCGCCAGGCTAATACAATGGAGCACTTTAAAAAAAACTGCTGAAAACACATTACTTTAACATGGCCTTCTCATAACTTCACTTTAATTTAATTCTGATACTCTGTATATCCAATTCATTATAATAACTATTCATGGTGGCTCTAAAATCCGTACTAACCCCTACTCCCTCTTCTGTTTCTTTTTCCAGTTTTTTGTGGTGGCGACCTAGCCACCACCATCTACTCAAAGCATCATGATGTTCCAACATTGATGGATTAAAAGCCAGTCTGCATGACCATCATCATCAAGTTCTTCTGTGAGAACCCTAAATACAAAGAGGACTGTTTCATTTATGTGAGGTAGAATGCCCAGAGGGGACTGGGCGGTCTCATGGCCTGGAACCCCTGCAGATTTTATTTTTTCTCCAGCTGTCTGGAGTTTTTTTTTTGTTTTTTCTGTCGTCCCTGGCCATCGGACCTTACTCTTATTCTATGTTAATTAATGTTGTCTTATTTTAATTCTTACTTTGTCTTTTATTTTTATTTTCTTCATTATGTAAAGCACTTTGAGCTACATTATTTGTATGAAAATGTGCTATATAAATAAATGTTGTTGTTGTTGAAACTGGAAGGCTCTTCGTCCATGGGTTCTACACCGGAAGTGACATTATTATGCCCAGACCCGGAAGTGACGTCATCAGGGCGAGGCAAAATTTCCCACAAACTGTCTGCAGGAAAGCGAGAAAACTCCGCCACCCCTTGGTCTGGTGTGGAATTTCTCACATTTAGACCCTTTAGCTCTCTCCCATGTGCACGTGCATGACAACATACAGTACAGTACTGTAGCGTGTAAAAATTGACAATCCTCTCAATTGGCATTACTCACAACAGAGTTCCAAACTGCTTCAGAAAACAACATCAGCACATGAACTGTGCATCAGGAGGCTCATGAAATGTGTTCCCATGGCCAAGCAGCCTCACAAAAGTCTAAGATTACAACGCGCAACACCAGGCATCGGATGAAATGATGTAAAACTCACCGCCATTGGACTCTGGAAGAGTAGAAACGTGTTGTGTGCAGTAATGAATCACGCTTCATTATCTGGCAGACTGATGGATAAACCTCGGTTTGGCAGATGCCAGGAGAATACTACCTTCTGGACTGCATATTGCCTGATGTAAAGTTTGGTGGAGCAGGGTGTTAGGGAAAACACTCTGTAAATAAAGAAAAGTCATCAATCACTGTTACAAATGAATCCAACGATGGATGTCGTTAATTACATTAGCTCAGGGGTGGGCCATGTCAGTCCTGGAGAGCCGCAGGACAATCATTCCCAATCTTTGCCCTTATTTAATTTTATGGCTTGTTAGTTTGCAATGTAAGGTTCTTATATCGTAGATTTTTTTCCTTTCCAAGGATATCATCCAAATGATTTGGAGCCTAGAATGGGTAATTTTCAATCTGTCTCATTTTCTATTAAGTGTTTTATTAAATCAAACAGTGCATGATGAACACACACAGATGTAAATGGAAACAAGCTAGATGGAGAACTGCTGGCTGCTTTGTCACTTACATCTTATTGCTAATAAGGAGCCATTAAACACAGTGAATGCAGCTGTTTATGACTGAAATAAGCAATTATGGGTGGGGAACCTTAAGAAGCGAGACCACTGAAACGAAGCATCAAAATGTCACTTAAGCAACAAATGCTTCATCAACAATAATTAACTTCTCATTAAGAAACTTGGTTGGAACAAAAACCTGTAGCCACTGTGGCCCACCAAGATCGACTCTGCCCACCCCTGCATTAGCTAATGGAGCCACCATATGCTCTTGTTCAGTGCAGCTTGTCAGTCTTATCAGTCTTAACAGAACAGCATCTTTTATCATTTAGGTTCATTTACATAACCAATAATCAATTTACACCGATCAGCTCACAGACAAATTGTACTGTATATTGTAATTAGACACTGATCTCATAAGTATTATCTAAAGGTCCCAAAATAGTTAAACAGATTAAAGGTCTTGCGTAAATATCTGGTTCATACAATAAGACTTCCTGTGTAAATTATTATCAGAGAGTACAATAAAAAGTTAAAATGTCAAATGATCTCATCTTTAATTTGATGTGCTGGTACAAATGAAGTTAGGATGACCTAGCTTAACAGACTAGCACAAGCTGAAGCACTTTTACAATTCATTCAATATGTTTTTTCCCTTAAAAGTGGTAATGGTTTGGGGCTGTTTTTCAGGTTTTGGGCTGACCCCCATGGTTCCAATGAAGGAACTGTTAATGCTACAGTATACAAAGATTTTAGGCAATTTTGCACTTCCAGCTTTGTGTTAACAGTTTTGGGAAGGCCCTTTTCTGTTTTGGCTTGACTGTGCCTCTATGCACAAAACTGGGCCCATGAAGACATGGTATGGAAGAACTTGAGTGGCCTGAACAAAGCCATGATCTCAGCCCTTTTGGACACCCTTGGGATGACTTGGAGTCGAATATCAGTCAGTACCTGACTTCACAAATGCTCTTTTGGGTTAATGGGCACAATCAACTTGTGGAAAGCCTTCCCAGATGAATGGAGGCCAAGGGAGGGCCAACTCCATATTTATGCCTATGGTTTTAGAATGGGATGTCCAGCAAGCCCATATAGGTGTGGTAGTGAGGTGTAAGCAAACATTTGGCCATATAGTGTTAATTACAAAAAAGAAATTTGTATTAATCATCATTAGCTGAAATGCACTACACATGTACCATGTGAAAGGAAAAAAATCTGAGGCCTCACTTCATTAAAATGACAGTAGTATCCATGTCAAAAAATGGATTGAAACTAATATATCTTCAAAGACCTTCTGTCTGACTGTCTGTCTTTCTCTTTTTTATCCAGGGGCAAGCTGTTAAAAATTAAGAGTTCTGTTCTATGGCTTACTGCATTTGATTTTCTTCAGATTATCTGATACCTTTTGTTATTACCTTGTAACAGAAACGACTAAATGAATTTTCCTTTGTGGAATAATAAAGTTGACTTTAACCTTGACTTTACATGATCACATACTGTATAATGTCTCTGTGCTTTTATGAGTGGAACAGTTTAATGGGATTTTTTAGAACAATTTCTGAGTTTGTGAGACTGATTAGATTCACTCTACTTTTTAATTTATTGTCTGATAAGACAATCAAGAAGAATAAAATCCTTTGCTGCCATTACTTCAATGACATTTGTCCAGTCTGAAACAGGAGCTTTTTGCTTTTCACCAATTTTTAAACTATCATCCTATTAACATCAACTTTTAGGAAATAATAATTTGTCAAAGAAATTTGTTTTGACTTGTTTACAGAGAATAACTTTTAAAAACACAAAACTCCCACTGCCATTAAACCCGGGTCTTCCAATTAGTTAATTTAACAGAATAAGTGGAAAATTCTGAACAGAATAAAAAGAGAGTAAATGTGTAGGAGAAAGGATTATTTTTTTAAACTGAATCTGAATCGGTTTGTTTAACAAAATGCAACATACATGTTCAAAACTGCATGAAATTTGCATATTTCTTCTGACTATATTTCTTGTATGGAGAAAATTAGCTGCCTAAAGTATTATCAAGCAAAATTTTAAAACAGCTGTTAATATAAAAATCTTCTCATGCACAATTCAGAGGAAGTTTACATAAAAGGCTGACAGCCTTGTGTTTATTGCACTCAAAGGGACGAAACATTGAAACTTGATCTGCACCAAACATGTTTTTATTCATGGCTTTTGAGTCTTCTATTCATCTTCATCATGAAAAACCAAGTGTATTTGCACTCTTAAAATTAATGGTCCTTTAATGGCATTTTATGGTTCTTTACTGGGCTGTGTGGTTCCTCATTAAACTGTTGCTTGACAAAGGTTCTTTGCATATAAATTTGGTTCTTTGTGCTTTGAAAAACTTCCTAATATGTACCAAAAAGTCCATCCATCCATCCATTTTCCAACCCGCTGAATCCGAACACAGGGTCATGGGGGTCTGCTGGAGCCAATCCCAGCCAACACAGGGCACAAGGCAGGAACCAATCCTGGGCAGGGTGCCAACCCACCGCAGGGCACACACAAACACCCACACACCAAGCACACACTAGGGCCAATTTAGAATTGCCAATCCACCTAACCCGCATGTCTTTGGACTGTGGGAGGAAACCCACGCAGACACGGGGAGAACATGCAAACTCCACGCAGGGAGGACCCGGGAAGCGAACCCAGGTCCCCAGGTGTCCCAACTGCGAGGCAGCAGCGCTACCCACTGCGCCACCGTGCCGCCCAACCAAAAAGTCTGAAATCTTTAATATATGTTAGGCTACCTAGCAGGACAATAATATATTAAGAGAATCTGGAGTTAGCAGATGTTACTGTCCTTTTAAAATATTGGTATTTCACAAATTTATCATCATCTATTCACAGCTATTTTACTGTATACAGCCTGTTACAGATCTAAATAAATAAACTAAAGTTCTTCCTTCATGTGGATGGGCCAAGAATGGTTCCCCTATGGCATCGCTCTGAAGAACCACATTGGGACTTTTATTTTTCTGAGTGTGCTCACTTATAAAATGAATACTGGAAAACAGTTTACAAAGTTTAACATTGGTAGTTTTTTAAATGCTAATTTATTTCAAAAAGTAAAGCAACACAATTTTGTGCACTCTAATTTGAAGGTTTGAATGTTTATGTTACTACCCAAGTGTTTTTTTTTCCGAAAGACATAAAAGATGGAAGTCCCTTGATGTGAAGTTTGGACTGTGACATTGATAGTCCAGCAGTTTCCAATTAAAGTGCCATAACATCTCAAGGTGTTTTCATGACATGACAGCAGTACCACAACTGTATAAGCTGGTGATGAGTTTCTGCCAGAGTTGTGTGAAATTGGATTTTGCTACACAGATCTGATCATGTTCAATCACATCCTTCCATCTTCAAAGTGACATGCACAGCAGCAGATGCTGAAACACTCCCTATGACGGCCTGAAACCTAACCACCCATAATGTATTAACAACTACAGTATGGCTATTCAGACAAGATACACAAACTATGTTTAAAATGAGTACATTTGTTACCTGGCTTTTTGAATGCCCTCATAATTCAAACATTACTGCATCTGTGCTGTGCTTGCTATGGACATGGCTTCCTGGATTTGAACCCTGCACTTCTTTGTCCTTCCTCAAAGTGAGAACCCATGGAACAAGCCTATTTATTTAAAGCTGCATTTGTGTAGTATGGAAATTTCTACCACTGCTTAGTACATTGTTAGATAGGAACTTTCGCTGATAATACATATGGTTTGTTTTATTACACTCCACAATAAAACTCACCTGCTATTTATGGATCGAGAATAAAATGGCTAGAATTGTGGATTGTCTCAAAATTCTGAATAAAGATGTTTTGCTAGAACAGTGCCCAGCCAGTCTTAAAAGCATTACTTAGCTTGTAATTCAGTACTCTCTGACTTTTGATTACAGAGTTTTTATTTTCTATCAGAACCATTCCCAGTCAAGTGCATTGCCAGAAGTAGAAAAAATATGTGTGCGTGTTTTTTTTTGTGCAGAATACATGTTTCTCTTGTATTGCAGAGCCTTGTTTTACTGTGTGATGCTTATAGTACTTTAAAATAATGCATTTATTAAATTGGGAACACTGTGCATTACATCCTCATAAGAATCCTTAGGTTAAATCCCAGCCTTGGAACTGTGTGTAGAATTTGCACATTCTCCCAAACTATATATATATAAAAGCCAAATACCACTGACTCACTCAGCACAAAATCTCCCGAACCATGAGGACATGGGACATGAAATTTGGAATGTAGGTTACCCTTGGCCCATAGATGCCCATAGAAACGGTTTTAAAAATTTCATGGTCCAAGCGTGAAATTTCTTATAGTTTTTAAGACCCGTTTGTATGTCTGTCTGCTTTTCATGAGAGAACTACTTAATGGATTTAGATCGGGTTTTTGTCTATAATTTGCTTGAACATTACGTTCATTTTGCGACTTCTCTCATTGCGCTAAGAAACATAGTTCGCTTGCAGGAGCGATATATTCGAGCTAATCTGACATAGAGGCTGCGGGCCAAGGGGAGGGGGAAGAGTGACGTCAGGAGTAGAGAGATAGACAGTGCCCTCCTCACTGTCCTGTTTCACTAATACGCGGGCGAAGCCGCGGGGATGGCTAGTGAATATATATATACATATATATACATATATATATATATATATATATATATATATATATATATATATATATATATATATATATATATATATATATATATACAGTGATCCCTCCTCGATCGCGGGGGTTGCGTTCCAGAATCCCCCACGAAAGGTGAAAATCCGCGAAGTAGAAACCATATGTTTATATGGTTATTTTTGTATTGTCATGCTTGGGTCACAGATTTGCACAGAAACACAGGAGGTTGTAGAGAGATAGGAACTTTACTCAAACACTGCAAACAAACATTTGTTTCTTTTTCAAAAGTTTAAACTGTGCTCCATGACAAGACAGAGATGACAGTTCCGTCTCACAATTAAAAGAGAGAGAGAGAGAGACAGAATCAAACAATCAGAAATCAATAGGTGCTTTTTGGGCTTTTAAGTATGCGAAGAACCGTGCGGGAAGCATGTCGCTTGACAAAGCAGCTGCAAGGAAGGGAGCAATGTGAAGGTAGTCTTTCAGCATTTTTTAGACGAGCGTCCGTATCCTCTAGGGGTGCGAACAGACCCCCTGCTCACACCCCCTCTGTCAGGAGCAGAGAATGTCAGAGCGAGAGAGAGAGAGAAAAGCAAACAATCAAAAATCAATAGGTGCTGTTTGGGCTTTTAAGTATGCAAAGCACTGTGCGGGAGGCATATCACGCAACAAAGTAACCACAAGTAAGCCCAACAAGGAAGGGAGCAATGTGAAGGTAGTCTTTCAGCGTTTTTTGAGGAGCGGCCGTATCCTCTAGGGGTGCGAACAGCCCCCGTGCTCACAATATATTTGAGGAGTTTTATTTAATACATAATACGTGCTCTTATTGGGTAGCTTCTCAGCCATCTGCTAATAGCGTCCCTTGTATGAAATCAGCTGGGCAAACCAACTGAGGAAGCATGTACCAGAAATTAAAAGACCCATTGTCCACTGAAACCCACGAACCAGCGAAAAATCCACAATATATATTTAAATATGCTTACATATAAAATCTGCGATAGAGTGAAGCTGTGAAAGTCGAAGCGCGATATAGCGAGGGATTACTGTATATCACATTTCCTTTAGGTACTCCAGTTTTCCTTCTCACATAAAAAATAAAGTGCAGATTAGGTGTTTGTAAAATTGCCATGTGTAAGTTTGTCCATCTATGTGAATTGGCCCTTCAAGGGATGGTTTCTGCCTTTTACACAATGTTGCCATCACAAATTTCACAGCCTCAGTGTTCTGGAGTTGGATTAAGTGGGTTTCAAAATGGATGAGGGGTTATATTTATTTGAATTATGCAATTCCGCCAAGAGTGGCAGCCTTTTCAGCAGCTCTGTGTATGACTGTATGTGTATGTGTACTTTTCTACTTTTATTTTTCTATTTTTATTTATTGATCACTCCTATCACTGTTTTATGTGGATTTGTTCACTGGACACACTTACTTTTACAACATGGGCATGGATTTTTACACGCCGAGACTCGCCTATTCAAGTACTCAACTTCGAGCGCTGAGAACAAATGCCAGTGCTGGTGTGGTTCCCTATTTGCCCGACGAGGTAAGAAGGCGGTATCGTGGCAGCAGAGCGGGCACTAAGCTAAAAATGAAGCGGCTTGCGAGAAAGTGGCGTTTTAAGCCTTCGGTGCCTTCTGTGATTCTAGGGAATGTGAACTCAATCTCAAATAAGATCGACGAACTGGCTGTGCTGGTGAAAAATGTCAAAACCTACAAAGAATGCAGTTTGTTGTGTTTTTGTGAAACGTGGCTCACAACTAACATCCCAGATGCTAACATGGAGCTACCCGGGTTTAGCACAGTTAGAGCGGACAGAGATGCAAGTACCTGTGGGAAGCACAAAGGAGGAGGACTCGTCTCTCTATGTTAATACACGGTGGTGTAACTCGGGACATGTTAACGTCAAAATCTCCACTTGCTGCAGGGACATCGAACTGTTGGCCATAAGTTTACGTCCCTATTACTTGCCCAGAGAGTTTGGACACGTCATTGTCGTCATCGTGTACATACCTCCTCGGGCGGACGTGGAGTCAGTGAGTGACATCATCCATTCTGTTGTTGCTAAGTTACAAACGCAGCACCCTGAGGCGCTTGTGCTAATCGCTGGAGACTTTTAACCATGTGACGCTGGACAAAACATTACCTGCCTTCTCCCAGTATGTGGACTGTAACACCCGGGGAAATAAGACTATTGATTTACTGTATGCAAACGTTAAAGACGCATACAGCGCCACCCCGCTGCCTGCGCTTGGGAAAGCAGATCATAACCCGGTTCTGCTTCAGCCTCACTACAAACCAAAAGTGAGAGTCCTACCTGTAACCACACGATCATTCAGGAAGTGGACCCCGGAGGCTGAGAATACTCTGAGAGAATGTTTTGGAACTACAGACTGGGATATCCTGCAGGGATCTCATAGTGAGAACATTGAGGAAGTTGTTGACTGCACTGCTGACTACATCAACTTCTGTATGGACATTGTAGTTCCAGTAAGAACAGTACGCTGCTATGCTAACAACAAGCCATGGATTACAAGTGATATCAAGGGCCTTTTGAACCAGAAGAAAAGGGCTTTTAAAGACGGTGATCAGCATGAGCTCAAGCGCGTGCAGAAGGAACTCCGAGTCCAGCTCAGGGCAGCGAAGGAGCAGTACAGGAGAAAGCTGGAGCAGAAGTTGCAGAATAACAGCATGAAGAAAGTATGGGATGGGATGAAGATCATCACTGGCTGCAGCTTGAAGCGGGGTACCACCATCGAGAGAGACGTGAACAGAGCAAACCAAATGAACAACTTCTTTAACAGGTTTGACCACCCTAACCCACTCTCACTCTCACCTCAGAGTGCTGCACCCTCCACACATCCTTCTGCTGATACCAGCATAGGAGAGACATCCCCACTCATAATTACAACAGCGCAAGTGAGCAGAGAGCTGAGGAGACTTTGTGCCAGCAAAGCAACCGGTCCAGATGGAGTATCGCCACGACTGCTGAAGGTCTGTGCATCGGAGCTGGGGGGTCCTCTACAGCGCATCTTCAACCTGAGCCTGGAACAGGGGAGAGTCCCGAGGCTTTGGAAAACATCTTGTATCACCCCAGTCCCAAAGGTATCACATCCTAGTGAGCTGAATGACTTTCGGCCTTTTGCTCTGACATCACATGTGATGAAGACCATGGAGAGGCTGCTGCTTCACCACTTTAGGCCACAGGTTCAACACGCCCTTGACCCTCTGCAGTTTGCATATCAGGAGAAGGTGGGAGCGGAGGATGCCATCATCTATATGCTACACCGATCCCTCTCTCACTTGGACAGAGGCAGTGGTGCTGTAAGAATTATGTTTCTAGACTTCTCTAGTGCCTTCAACACAATCCAACCTCTGCTCCTTAGGGACAAGCTGGCTGAGATGGGATTAGATTCATACCTAGTGGCATGGATCGTGGACTATCTTAAAGACAGACCTCAGTATGTGCGTCTTGGGAATTGCACGTCTGACATTGTGGTCAGCAACACAGGAGCGCCACAAGGGACTGTACTTTCTCCGGTCCTGTTCAGCCTATATACATCGGACTTCCAATACAACTCGGAGTCCTGCCATGTGCAAAAGTTCGCTGATGACACTGCTATCGTGGGCTGCATCAGGAATGGGCTGGAGGAGGAGTACAGGGACCTAATCAATGACTTTGTTAAATGGTGCGACTCAAACCACCTACAACTGAACACCAGCAAAACCAAGGAGCTGGTGGTGGATTTTAGGAGGCCCAGACCCCTCATGGACCCCGTGATCATCAAAGGTGACTGTGTGCAGATGGTGCAGACCTATAAATATCTGGGAGTGCAGCTGGATGATAAATTAGACTGGACTTCCAATACTGATGCGCTGTGCAAGAAAGGACAGAGCCGACTATACTTCCTTAGAAGGCTGGCGTCCTTCAACATCTGCAATAAGATGCTGCAGATGTTCTATCAGACAGTTGTGGCGAGCGCCCTCTTCTACGCGGTGGTGTGCTGGGGAGGCAGCATTAAGAGGAAAGATGCCTCATGCCTGGACAAACTGGTGAGGAAGGCAGGCTCTATTGTTGGCATGGAGCTGGACAGTTTAACATCTGTGGCAGAGCAAAGGGCGCTAAGCAGGCTCCTATCAATTATGGAGAATCCACTGCATCCACTAAATAATGTCATCTCCAGACAGAAGAGCAGCTTCAGCGACAGACTGCTGTCACTGTCCTGCTCCACAGACAGATTGAGGAGATCGTTCCTCCCCCAAACTATGCGACTCTTCAATTCCACCCGGGGGGGGTAAACGTTAACATTTAACATTATACAAAGTTATTGTCTTTTTTTCACCTGCATTATTATCATTCTTTAATTTAATATTATTTATTGTATCAGTATTCTGCTGCTGGAAAATGTGAATTTCCCATTGGGATTAATAAAGTATCTATCTATCTATCTATCTATCTATCTATCTATCTATCTATCTATCTATCTATCTATCTATCTATCTATCTATCTATCTATTCCTTGTTGTTCATTCCTTTAATCTGAGTCACCTACAGTACAAGATCAATAAAGTCACCAAAAGGGTGACCCTAATAAACCCGTTGGACACCATAAAAGCATGAAAATCTATAT
Source organism: Erpetoichthys calabaricus (assembly GCF_900747795.2). NCBI lineage: Eukaryota > Metazoa > Chordata > Cladistia > Polypteriformes > Polypteridae > Erpetoichthys > Erpetoichthys calabaricus. The sequence goes on along the minus strand of NC_041399.2, from coordinate 168,762,843 downwards.
TATAGTGGGGTCCCTGAAAATACATTTTTAAAAAATGGTACAGTATTATTAATCACTCACTGTCCATTGCCTTGTTTGCATGAAAATATTGGAGCAGAATGTGGTGAAAGTTCTTGACAGTAATGTTTGGAAGGCAGTGATGACCAGGGGGTTTACAGTCTGGACAGGGAGTGATGTGGCAGCAACCTCATTGGCAAGGAAGGAAAGCGCATTCTTTAAATCAGGAGAGTTTGAGAAAGAGGGCAGTGAGAAGTCAAGCAAAATGACACATTTTATTGACTAACTAAAAAGATTACAATATGCAAGCTTTCAAGGCAACTCAGGCCCCTTCTTCAGGCAAGATGTAATATAGAAACTGGAGCCCCCCCCCCCCCCCCCCCAACAATATTTTGCACACTGAATATTTATATAAGGGTTAATAACAAAAGTCAGTCAGTTTTAAATTATAGGTAAAGATCACTTTGTCCAGAAAGCTGGAGAAACAAGGCACGACTTGTTGTGGAGGCAGGAAATTATGTTTTGATGTCTTGATTTGGTGGGTGACTGGATAAAGTGCCATATGCAGACAAGATAGGCAGATAGCATTAAATCCTTTGGGGTTCTTTGGTTGTCATACTTGCATTACACCCCTTGTTGTTTTTGGCTCATCTGTTTTTTCCATTGAGGAAAATAAACCTTTTATATTTCCATCATCTTGTGTTTTTCTTTCATAGTGCTCCAAGATAATGAGGTCTACTTATTACAGTCCATTGGTGCATACTGATATTCACTGTCTTTTTCTGCCATCAGGCAGTGATTTTTTCATTTCTTTTTTTTTTCACAAAACCACAGCACAAAACACTAACAAATAAGCCTCTGCTAGCCACATGGTTTCCTTACGTGCTTTACAATAAAAGTTCCATGCTTGTATCTTACTTCTATAAAGTAATCATTTATCGAAGTGAAACTCAGTGCAATTTTTCAAACATCAGGAAATTCACAGGTGCTATGAGAAACTCCTCTAAGTCTTCCTTGAGGACACTACTGTACATGAAATGTTTTAAATTAAATATTTCATTTGGAGCGCATCCAGTGAATTTCGTAAGACTTTCACTGGCTAGTGAAAAGCTTATTTCATATCACTCTCTTCCAAAGAACATGCTATTATTCAGTTCTTGTCAAGACATGCTGCTTATAAAAAGAGCACAGAAGAAGCGTACAGTAATTTGAATAAATGTTCTTGTGGGAATACTTTCAGTTTATGGCTACTAAAAACTGTGTGCCTGACTTTTTTTTTCCCTTTTTCTTAGCTATTTATACTTACACTCCAATTAAGGCAAAATGAGATAAAGATAAATTCTTAGAAAATCTGAAATGATTAGAACAGAGAGATGTAAAACCACAAGCCTCCACATCCAAAACCTGAAAAGGTCATATGCACTTGAAAGTCAGCGAGTTTAAAAAATGTGATTAATCAGACATAGCACCATTAAAAAAGATTAGTAGATGTCACTGTTTGAGAAGACTGCAATAGAAAGGGAGCAGGGATACAGGAGTTTATTTAAGTGCATTTGTCTTCACTTTAGTTCTTGCTGTGTCCTTCCACTGTGTCGGCCATGTGTGCTGTAATTTTTCTAATGGATTAACAATTGACAGTAGGTAAGCCATAAAGTTCCAAAAAAACATAGCTCATGCTGCTTGTATTTCTTTACTTTGTCACTTGAACCTAATTTAATACAGTGCCTATAAATAGTATTCCTCCTTGGAAATGGTCATAATATTATTGGAGTTGCTTAAAGTATTCTTTTGTCCTCATTGTGTAGGATAGGCTATGATGCTGACTTGGTACCAGCTGGTCCAGATAGAGGGGTGTTTATACTACAATCAGTAAAGGTAATCTCCATTGAACTAATTTCTACCCATCAAGCCAAAAAGTACATTTGAAAGATCAGATACTGTTGTTGGATGAAAGGACCTGGCTCATAGTTGATGTTCCAGTTCACCCCAAAGGTGTTCAATATGGTTGAGAACAGGGCCCGATGCAGGCCACTCAAGCTCCTCTATAAAAAAACACGTCCAACCATGTCTTTACGGAATTGGCTTTGTGCACAGAGGCTCAGTCATACTGGAATAGAAAAGGGCCTTCCCCAAACTGTTGCCATAACGTTGAAAGCGCACAATTGTCTAAAATATATTTTCATGCCGTAGCATTAACTATACCAATCATCCATCCATCCATTTTCCAACCCGCTGAATCCGAACACAGGGTCACAGGGGTCTGCTGGAGCCAATCCCAGCCAACACAGGGCACAAGGCAGGAACCAATCCTGGGCAGGGTGCCAACCCACCGCAGGACACACACACAAACACACCCACACACACTAGGGCCAATTTAGAATCGCCAATCCACCTAACCTGCATGTCTTTGGACTGTGGGAGGAAACCGGAGCGCCCGGAGGAAACCCACGCAGACAACATGCAAACTCCACGCAGGGAGGACCCGGGAAGCGAACCCAGGTCCCCAGGTCTCCCAACTGCGAGGCAGCAGCGCTACCCACTGCGCCACCGTGCCGCCCCATACCAATCACTGAAAACAAAATACATAGCCCAAGTCCTAAGAAACAGCCCCAGACCATTACTCCTCCTCTACCAAACTTTACAGTAGGTACTCACAGTCCAGAAGGTAGCATTTTCCTGGTGTTTGCCAAACCTGGATTCTTCCATCAGACTGTCAGATGGTGAAGTGTGATTCATCCACTACAGAGAACACATTTTCACTGTTCCTGAGTCCAATGGTGGCATGTTTTACATCACGCCAGCTGACATTTGGCATTGTGCATAGTAATTTTAAGCTTTTGTGCAGCTGCTAAGCCATGAAAACCCATTTCATTAAGCTCCTAAAGCACAGTTCTTGATATTGCTGTGTTGTGAGTGATGCACTAGAGCAGGGGAGCCCAACTCCAGTCCCAGAGGGCCACAGTGGCTGCAGGTTTTCATTCTAACCCTTTTCTTAATTAGTGACCTGTTTTTGCTGCTAATTAACTTCTTTGGAATTAATTTTAACTGACTTGGTTTTTAAGAAATGTTTCCCTGAATTTCTTCATCGTTCATCTGAATTGCTTCATTTCTTTCCTTAAATGGCACCCAAAAAGAAGTGAAATGTGAGGCAGAAGTGAAATGTGAGGTGAGTGAGCCAACAGAAGACCAAGTGAGTGCCTCAAACTCCAACTAATTTCACTCCAACCAGTTGGTTAATTAGGACTGGAGTTGGGCACCCCTGCACTAGAGGATAGGCGGTTTTTATGTGCTATATCATAACATGCCATTTTCTAATACCACTTAATTCTGAGTAGGGTCACAGGGAGGCTGGAGCCTATCACAGGTATGATGTGCTTCAAAATATGTGAATTTCCATGGTCTACCACTTTATGGTTGAGCGGTTGTTGCTCCTAGGTCAGGGGTAGGCAACGTCAGTCCTGGAGAGCCGCAGTGGTTGCAGGTTTTTGTTCCAACCCAGTTTCTTAATGAGCAATCAATTATTGCTGATGAAACACTTATTGCTTAAGATAGAGAACTTCTGGCTGCTTTGTCTTTTACATCTTATTACTAAATAAGGAGCCATTAACACACTGAATGCAGCTGTTTAAGATTGAAATAAGCAATTAAGGGCGGGGAGACTTAACAAGCGAGGCCACTAAAATGAAGCATCAAACTATCACTTAAGCAATAAGTGTTTCATCAGCAATAATTGATTGCTCATTAAGAAACTGGGTTGGAACAAAAACCTGCAACCACTGCGGCTCTCCAGGACTGACGTTGCCTACCCCTGTCCTAGGTGCTTCTACTTTACATTAATGGCACTTAATGTTAACTGGGGCAGATCTAGCAGAGCACAAATTTCAAATATTGACCTGTGGCAAAGATGGCATCCTATGACAGTGCCATGCTTAAAGCCATTGAGTCCTTCAGTACGGCCCATTCACTTTCTGGTGTTTGTCAATGGAGATTGCATGCCTATGTGCTGAATTTGACCTTTTCTTAGGATCACTTCATAATATCAGTGGACATCCAGGAGTGACAGATTGTACACCTGAAGTTAAAGGATACACACTCTGGGTTCTGGCCATCACTACAGTATGTGTTACTTCAAAGTACTGAATGATATTTGCAATCTTGGGTTTTTACTGGAATGAGTCCTGTGAAATTCATAATGATATTGTGCTCTGTAAAGAATAGATTCGTGCTTAGCATCTGATGCAGCTGAGATTTATGGCCCTAAACTGGAATAGAAGTCAAGTGAACCAGTTCAACTGTTTTCTGTTCAGGGTCACTTTGTAAAGTCAGCCTTATGTAAGGTGGCATTTTTGGCTTCTGTTTGTTTAACAGAAGGTAATATTTGGAGATGAATAAGTTTGAGAAATGCACTATATAAATAGCATTTCACTGTTCTAAAAAAATATTTTTTGTTTGCTATTGGGAACTTCAGAGCAGCTCTTTATTAAGTTTTTTACACTGATTTCATATATGAAATTGGAATTAAGCTAGCACTTCAAGTTTTTGAAATACACATCATTGACGTTTTGACACTTGATACAATATATCAACACGATATCTGGAGTTTGGACTATGTCCCACGAAAATTGTTTTGATATGTTTATTCGGAAAACAAACCGGAAGACAATACCAGAGACACTTTAAAGCATATTTATGTCAATATACCTCAATATAAAAGTGAAGTCAGCGTGCCCGAAAATGTTGGAAGCACTCGCTTTTGTGCTTGTACTGCACATCCATCTCTCTTTGCAAGAACCCACAGTAGTCACCCATCATGCTCGAAGTGAATTTTTCCAGATATCAGGTTTCCATCACCTTTACATCTTGATGAAATCTTTCCCTATACTCATCGCTGACATCGCCCAGATTTGGCGGAAAAAAGCTGAGATGAGAATGCAAAAAATGCTTCTTCAGTGACATTCTGGCTCCCATAACCTGATACACTTTCAGCAGGTACTCCACAAGCTCAGCATTATTCTCTGCTCTGTGACTGTCAAGAAAATTCTAGACAACCCGCACGTATGCTTTCCATGCTGCTGATTCAGTGGACTTCAGTTTCTTTTTGAACTCATCATCAAGCATCAGTTCACGAATTTCAGGAACAACAAAAACACCTTCCTTAATTTTGGCTTCACTTTTCTTGAGACCAAACTTATTTTTTAAATACTGAAAAGCATCACCGTTTCTGTCCATCATCTTGACAAAATTTTCAAAGTAATGGTGAATCTAACGAACAAAATGTCCTGAAATGCAATGTTATGTTTAACAGTATAATCTCTACCTACTGTACCGTCATGTCTGAATTGGGTCATTACGCTTTAGAGTCATATAAGACCTGGTAATCAGTAACAAATATTTTTTCTACTAATTAAAAATTAATAATTTTTAAATAAAATGAATAATGACAAGGTAAACAACTCACAGCTATTAGTAACATGTGGTGAATTATTTTATCTCAATGGCATCCCTAGTGGAATTACCAGTATTTATCAAAATGGTTATCCGCCTTTACCCTAGTCAACCTAGTAGTCCCAATCCTCGAACATCATAAATAAAAACGGGACGTGCTGGATGAAAATGGTTTTCAGATTTGGAGTCAGCAAGTGAAACCTGTTAAAGTAAAGGTGAAAGACTCCCAGTAGCAAAATGCTTGTTGACCAAATTATTATTATTATTATTATTATTATTATTATTATTATTACCAGGCAAATACTATAATGTATCAACCACATGTCTGAACTGGATCCAACTCTATATATCGAAAACATCAATTATTAATAGTTTTTTTTTTTTTGCACAGTAGTAAGGGTGAAGTGTAATGGAGTATACTTTGGAGCTATTACGTCTACTCATCATAGGGATGTGACTAGACACCCTGAAATGGTTTATAAATATTACTACATATAACAGCTTTTTGTCATGGGGATGTAATACTACGTATAACACTATATATTATCAATTCATTCATTTTCTTTTCTATGTAATGCATTTAGTGAAGTGGAAAGTTTAAGACTATGTTAGTAGCCACAGTTAGAATGTGGACGCCAGCCTTATAGGAAACACAAAACCCATGCAGCCACATGTTTAATCAAACATGAAATTTAGTCCCACAATGCAATAAACAATTATATTTAAGTGTTTAGACATTTCTGGCATATTTAGTGCATTCACATTTCAAAGAAATAAATAATCAAAACCAAAACATCAAATATTCTTTGAACCACGTGCAGCTATTTGCAATATCTAAAAATGGCCAAATAAAGCCGCATCTTCAGTTTTGCAAAAAGAAGGAAAATAAAGTAGTAATTTAACAAAGCGCTTAACCACAGTAATTAAAATAAATGCCTACAAAGCCCAAAGAAATGTCAAAATGGAATGTGGCTTTTTATCTGAACACACAATAATCCTAATACGTTATTATATTTTAATGAACTGTAGATTAAAATAACATTCAATTAAATTAGGAAATAGAAAGTTGCAAATTCATCATAGCCTTGAAAGCCTAGACATCAACTATTAAAAGAACAACAGTGTTTTTCCACTGTTATAAATTGTTGAATAAATCCATTCATATTCTCTTGCTACTTTATCATAGCCAGGGTGAAAAGTATCATAGCTTTTCCAAGTCAAAAGGGCATAATGTAAAACTTGCTGCTACTCCACCAAGAAGCACACAAAAACACACCTCTGTGCTATGCAAACACAACACAGCCAGTGGATAGAAATGTTAAAACGATGAAACTCAACAAATGAACTGTAGACATAGGCATTCCAGCCTTGAGTTTGCTTTGAACTTTATTACCAGGTTACACCAATAGATATTAGTGGCTCCTAAAAGAAAAAAAGTTAGTAGTCAATAACTTTGATTTGGGTACCAAATAATAAAATGTGTAAAATATTCATCTTTGAATCTCTTTTGTTTCTAACCTCCATTTACGTGTGCCTAATTCTTTTCCTTTTCCTTGCATTGCATCTTTCCCTTGTACTTTTGTGTCTGTCTTTCTGATTTGAGTAACTGAATGTTATTACAACTTTCAAACTAGGTACATTAATTAAGAACTGTATTTTACTCAGGCTGTGAGTTTGTGTTAGTGACCATCACAATGTCAGCGTCAGAAGGCCATCCAGTTTAATTTGGTTTTTTTTTCCTCTTGTTTGAAGTGAGCCAGCATTTGACACAGGGCTTAGGATCAAATTGCTCAAGTGATGGGCCTTATGTGTTGATCCTGACTAAATCCTCCAAGGTTGAGACATTAAGTGAGTTTTGGACTTTTGATTTTATTCTGTTCTGTGCTGACAAGCCACATTCACATTGCGCTGCTGAAATAGGTAGAACAAGCATAATCTCAGCAAAATGTAGAATATTGTGGAAATCTGTGCAATCAAGCTCTTTTGTCAGTAAGACTTGCCACAAATGGGTATTAGACCTGTTTGAAAATTGGCCTTTAATCAGAACTTTTAGCAATCTCCATTCTGTTTTGTGCACGTGTTTTTCAACAAGATTTCTTGATACCAGTTAATCAAAATGTCAATCTCATTTTCTCCAAATATGGTTAAATCATCTGGCCATGAATCATGATAGAAGACTGAGGAGCAATGAATGATCTTAGACCCATGTCAGCTTACTTGTCGTGTATCACCCCTCATATTTTCAAACTGGATCTCTAATTCCTTGACTGTAGCCTCCAATGTTTTCTCACCATGAAATTGAAGTTCATCTCTAAAGTTGGGAAGATTTGTGCCTTTGAGTTGGATATTCTGAAAGGTAATGCCTGTATTGGTACTACTCACTGACTTTCCCTGCTTTTTAGTTTTCATTCTGTCTGTGATCTCTGTGTTATCCTGTGGTTCCACATTTTTATGCTGAGCATGTGATTCTAGCCTAGTGTGCTGCAGAAACTCCTGTAACTTTCCATTCCTTAATGGTCTGTCTGACATTCCCTTGATTGTGAGAACACAACTGTCAATAGCTGCTACAGCCTGAGGCAAAATCAAACAATTCTTCTGAAGTGTAACACTTTGAAATTTCCTCAAACAAGTCATGGAGAAAGTAACAAAATGCCACAAAAAGCAAGGTCTCCATCTGCTGTGCAATGTGCTTTGCTCTCCCTTTAATGTCATTGTTTTTTGAGCTTGTAGCCAAGTGTTCCATATGGTGATGCACAACTGTATATTGACCGTGTCCTGGAGTGATCCAAGTGCAGAAAAACAGAAAGTGCCCAGTAAATGTGGGGCAACCAACTCTGGGTCTTGACTACAGAAGGTGTGCGTATAGAACAGCCTAATCCCACACCGACTGCTATCAGCACACACTTGCTTTGGGGCCTGAAGTGGTTAATCTTCCATATCAGCTGTAGAAAGTCAAACACTTTTTCAACCATTGGAAGATATTTCTGAGTATTTAACATTGCCAGTTCCAGTCTGTGTGGTAAACAATGGAAGGAAAGGACATGTTTTCCTATGTCTCCTTTTAAAAGTGAACCCATTCCATCTGAAGTACCCATGTTCACACTGGTCCAATCTGCCCCAAAAGTACTTTTCGCCACCAGTTTTGATATGGTCGGTCAATGTTATTCATTGCGTTTTTTGTTGTGCTCAGTATTCAAACTTGGGTTTATCGGAAATTCTAGTAAGTAGCTGAAAGAGGGTAAGGCTGTTTGAAAAAGTCTGAAATTTTTAGATTTTCATTTTAAAAAAGCAGACTAGAAGTGTGCACAGAACAAAGTTTTCTGACAGGTACACTCGTCTGTGCCATATCACATAGGAAAGCAGTTCCAAAAAGATGTGTGGTAGCAGCTTATGTGATCTTCTAACCCCACTCCAGCCTGCTCGTCCATCTATTGCAGTTCATCAAGGTGCTTGAGATCCCCGGTCGAATCTGCACTGCCGCCAGTCAATTGTCGATTGTTATGCCTGGTTTATAGTTACCACATGAAACCTGCAATCAAAACACATATACATATTGTGGCCCGTTCAATCAGTGCATTGATATTCCCCTAGTCAGCAAGTGGCAGTATTTGGTGAAAGTCGCATAGCTAACAATGTCACAGTAAAGAATGTGAGACTCTGCTGATGGAAGATGAATTGTGCCGGCTATTACTTTAAGAGAGAGAAGAAAAAGAGGAGGCAGAGTGTCAGAAATATTGACAAAAGAGGTAAAGGAAGGGTGAGTGTAATATTCTCATGAATGGAGGACCTAAATGATGGCAGTTATGTTTCTTGTGTTTTGATGACCTGTTGCACTTTGTTCATCATTTTGGCACAAGCATAACCAGCCTCTCCTTAAACTTCACCATTTGTGATACATGACTGCCACGCCGCATAGTGAGAAAGATTTTCGCGCATGTGTTTTGGAATGTGAGCCATAAAACTCAAGGGGGAATCCCCACCCAGTACTGACACATATGCTATTAGCACATCTGCTCAACAATAATAAATGTCCTTTTGCATCTGTCACAATATAATTAGTTTAAAGTTTCAATAATTTAAATTGCCAGTGGCGAACTATGTAGAAATGATAATCATCAAAGCCTATTTTTGGTTGCATTCGCGGCCATTTTAGTCTCAGTCTGGAGTTCTGTAATATGTGACACTCTCACAACATTATATAAGTATAAAGTCATAGTGACAGATAATATAATGTACAAAGCACAAGTTAATTAATTTAACAATGCGTTGCATGGCGTTACTGTTTTATGACTTGAACAAAGCACCTATTTATTGGAGATTTAGAATGCTACCAAGGAAACAATTTTGTCACACATTCATAAATTACATTATTAGATTTAACTCTTCAGTTAGCATTGGAAGCTACAATATTGCATCCACGTGAAGCTATTCCATCAGAGGGCTGTGCTAAACTGGAGCCTACTCTACAGAATAGAGTTCAAGGCAGGACCCATCCCTAGATGCGATACTATACACCCCTACTCATTTATACAGCATATGCTTTTAGGGTGTTGAAGAAAACATACTCACAGCAAGAACAACTGGTCAACTCCATAGAGACAGGATCAGAATTCATATCCAAGATCCTGAATCTATGAGACAACATCCTTACAACTGTGCCACCCTTGATTACTCCATCTACCCTTCATGATTAGATCTTTTGTAGAATGTGCTGTCAAAATAAGTGTGTATATTAAAATTACATCTAAGATAAAAGGTGCAAACTATTAGTGATGCTTCTGTTTTTTGATGGACATGAGAAAGGCATCCTTGAGCAAGTTCTTTATTGACATTTCACTTGCACTACTCCAAACACAAGCGCCTTTTATTTCAGCTTTATTGTGTTAGTGGTTCACATTTTGAGCTCAGTGAATGCATGCACACTGATGGTTACCAGGTGCTTTGTAGAAAATGAAGTATAATGGTTGCCATGTCCTATATGATATATTTAAAGACTTTAAAATGCTTTCCATTGTTTTATTGTACCATTATAAACATCGACCAAGACATTTTCATAAGGGTGCATTACAGAAATTAATGTACTCCAAAGTTAAAAATACACAGACGTCAATTAAATTCTCATAGCACCAAGTGTTATTCTCTTCTTAACACTAAGTGCTATTACCTTAGAGATGTTAGTTGGACAAATGGATTAAAGATGTTTCACAGTTATATCAGGATCAATAGCAATTTACCATAGAGAAACAAATCAAGAGTGAAATTCATGAATAAATCAATACTAAATGATCAACTATGACAAATAAGTAACAAAATGTGACATTGTTGAGGCATTGTTTATACATTTACTTGATTTAAAAATAGATTCTATACATTATAAAATTGCAATGTAGTTGAATTTCCATCCTGTATTCAGGAAAGTAATATTCTAAAAGAATGTAATGTTTTACTTGGGGTTATGAGTAATTAAGCTCTGTACAGACTGCTTCAGTAAATCTTGATATTTCTAAATCATTCAATGCTCCATTTTCCACATTGTGCCTATTTGTTTTGCAATGACTTTTTTTTCTTTCAAATGAATTACAAGTCATGTCAAAAATTCTGAGTAGTTTTATATCTGTTCCATTCATTACTATATCAGATATTACAACAACATCATAATTATTCATGGCGGAATTTAAATATCCTTTTTTCACAGCTACCTAAAACTTTGATAGAGCAGTCTTGTAGGTTAATTTAATATTTACTTACATGTGGAATCAGATACCTTAAAGAAAATGTTTCGATATACACTTAAAAATAATGGTTTCTTAATTTTATTTTATGGTTCTTTATTGGGTTGTATGGTTCCTTGTAGGAAGGGTTCTCAGCATATAAAATTGGTTCTTCGTGCTTTAAAAATATTCCTATTATTTAGGAAAGAAACAGAACTCTAATATGGTAGGCTGCCTAGTAGAACACTAACAGATTAAGAAGACGCTGGACTTAACCTGTGTTGTTGTATGAAGGAAGAGTCCTTTTAAAATCATGAATTATTGCTATTTCACAAATCTGTAATCATCTATTCATACTGTATGGAGTCTGCTACAGATCTAAATAAATAAAGGTTCTTTCCAGATCCTTCATGTGGATGGGTCTTTTAGGAACCAAAAATTATTCCCCTATGACATCATCTGAAGAACAACTCTGGCACCTTCATTTTTAAGAGTGTACCTACTGGACGTTGTAGGGTTCACACTCAAAATCATACATTAGACTTAATTATTATTATATTAATGTTGTTTTGATCATTTGATCTGCTCCTCACCTTGTCGATTTATTTACAGCTTAAAATCAGGACAATACAATTACATCCATCCATCCATTATCCAACCCGCTGAATCCGAACACAGGGTCACGGGGGTCTGCTGGAGCCAATCCCAGCCAACACAGGGCACAAGGCAGGAACCAATCCTGGGCAGGGTGCCAACCCACCGCAGAATACAATTACAACACTACATCAAATTTCATCAACATAAGATGTCCCAGTCTAAATTATTTAAATAGCATTTATCAGTAGACATGTCTATAACGTGCCCACGATTAAGATTTGAGATAAAACTAAAGTAGTTACAATGTAAAAGAGTTTCACCATAAAGTAATAGTATCACACTGCTATCATGCACAAAGTATAAACCAGCCTTTACTGGAATGCGAGTCATAAAATTCCATGGGGGAATCCCCACCAGCATGTTGAAAAACAGAATGCAGATGATGGTTTAACTAAATTGCACTTTTACCAGCATCATCAAATGGCAGTTGGAAAAAGTATAACAATGCTCTTTATCTAACCCACTCAAAATTCAAATATAAATTCATAAATGAGAATAGAAGCAACCCTTCTGTTTCATAAAACTTAAAACAGAAGGAAAAGTGACAAATAAGAAATCTAAACTGTTATTTAAAATTACTTACATTATTTAGTGACACTTAGTTTAGACTGCTTTTAATAATAACCTAGGCAGCATAAGACCACATGTTAAAAAACCATCTGTACAAGATAATGTTGCATTCTTCGGTATCATCCTTTGCACACAATGTGTTAATAAGTTAAACTTAATTACACAAGAGGAAATTATACATTTGATTTCAATTTAAGAATCACTACCTAGCCTTTAGATCCAATCTCAAACAATTTAGTGGTTAACTGGATTACAATAATTGCACTACCCATTCTTAACAGAACAAATCATTTTGGACAGAGAGAGTCCTTGATTTAAAATATTCACCAACAGATATTTTATTTATTGAATAATCAGATTGAACCTAATATACTATATATTTATAGGACAATTTCAAATCCTTACAAATTCAGTCTCACGTTTAAAGCTAGAAACAATTTCAAACAATGTGTGTTTTGCAGCTGGCTTAGTACAAAACAGCCCAAACTCATATCATCAATACCATTTTATTATCTTCTGAAGGAGAGAATGCTGCAGTTGTTGTACTGTTAGAAAAAAAAGTGCAGCTTTTGACACCATTGATGACACCATTCTATTTCATAGATTTTCTGTTAGTAGATATTATAGGTTTATCCATACCACGTGAAAAAAAATGTGTAATGTTGCAAATTAGTTGGTTTGAGGTTATTTCAGATTTTTATATTAGTTATAAAATTCAGCATGTGGTATATAATATAGTTGATTGCTCGGAAAGGATGACCAGTAGTTTTGATCAGCAAAATTTTCCAAAGTGCTTTTCACAGTGAGTATGCTGTGTTCAATAGTGAACTTGTTCGCTCAATATTTTCCTGGAAATTCACTCTGCAGCTGGCTTAAAAAACATTTTTCACTTAGTGCTCCATTATGCTTTGTGAGGCCAACGTGACATCACAGAGCTGTAGCAGCCATTTGCGGAACTTTAAATATGTGCACTCCATCTCACATTTTGATGTGTGGCCCAATCTGCTTTGTCTTTTGAATAATAAAACTACTGTACTCCAGCCAGATTTGCACCCCACATGCGAAAATGAGTTATTTTCATTTGAGGGGTACATTAACAGACCATCCATCGTCCAACCCGCTGAATCCGAATACAGGGTCACGGGGGTCTGCTGGAGCCAATCCCAGCCAACACAGGGCACAAGGCAGAGAACCAATCCCGGGCAGGGTGCCAACCCACCGCAGGACACACACAAACACACCCACACACCAAGCACACACTAGGGCCAATTTAGAATCGCCAATCCACCTAACCTGCATGTCTTTGGACTGAGGGAGGAAACCGGAGCGCCCGGAGGAAACCCATGCAGACACGGGGAGAACATGCAAACTCCACGCAGGGAGGACCCGGGAAGCGAACCCAGGTCCCCAGATCTCCCAACTGCGAGGCAGCAGCGCTACCCACTGCGCCACTGTGCCGCCCTTAACAGACCATAATGAGAATATTATGGGTACTGGTACCAAATATATAATACTGATCCCTATGAGTTCAGTTACTTGCCTGGAGCACATGGCTTTTTTTTTGTATGTCAGCATGTGTAATTAGCCGTGCGGCGTAGCTACAAGTCAAAACAAGCCTTAAAGGTACTCTTGCATCAGAAAACACATGAGACCCTGTGAAATAATAATAAGAGGGAAATATTTCTTAATATTTACAAGACATTTCTATCTACCTGATGGAGGAAAACAGAACATCTGCACTGATATATCAGGAACAAGAAACAGCAACTTTGAACAGTACCTCAGTGTCCTAAACATCAGAACTTTGAAAGTTCAATGATTTTTCTTTTTTACTTATTGCTGGTTTGTGAAGCATGGTGACACCATGGTTAGCATTACTGCCTAATAGTTCAAGTCACATTTTTGGCCACAATAACTAGTCCAGCATAATTGACAGATGTCTCTCTAGCCCTCACGGCTACTTAAAAGACCATTGCATGATTATAATTCACTCAGACCTAGTTCAGTTCCTCTTTCCCTATTTACTTCAATGCATTTCGCGGAGTTCTGTGAAGAGTCCAAGCATTTCCTTGATTTTGCCCAACTCACGGCAAAGCAAACACCCTAGGGTTCCGTCATCACTAGTGTCCAATTGGTGCAAGCCTGTCACTGCTTTTACAAGGATTGTGGACACCCAGAAGTTCTTTTCATTCAATGCAGAAAAAGGGAGTTTCACATTTTTCCCTACTCCATTGTCACCAGGCAGTATCTCTTGTTAGCTTGAACTTCTGTTGGCATGACTACAACACTTTTGCTAAAAACATTGATTTTTCTGTTAATTAGGAACTTGTAGTTATGAATGTAAACATTATTGCTATAGTCTTACATACTGTAAAAGTAATATAACATTCTCAAGCCAATTTAATTCAATTCAGGAGCGATGAAGTTTGGAGAATTGAGCATAATTGAATCAACCCTGGAAGGAGCACCATTCTATCACAGTGTATGAGTAAACTTAATTTTATCTATGTTCATTTTTTTTAAACTTTTCTACCACAAGGCTCTAGTTCCAAGTTTTTATTTGCAAGGGTTGATTTGCAATTATTATAGTGCAAAATATTTGCAACCCACAGTTACTGCAATAAAACCAAAATTATTAGGTTTACTTGAAGAATTACCCCAACAATACCAACTTGGATTATGTGGGTTTGAGAATGCTATAATTGAAAAGGAAGCAGCTAATTTGGTCAGTTCCTTTAATGCCTGAGGAATTTTTTACATTTTCAGACATCTGAGTTTCATGAAGGATTACAAATTTCTTTTTTTCAGATGTTTACATTTTTAGAACACATTTCTGCTTTAATTGGCTGAGACAATGGTATTTTTTATTATCTTTGTTTATGTTTTTCTTTATCTTTAAAACCATCCCTGCACTGATTTTCCCAACTAGCTTATTCCATTATAGGGTCATAAAGAGCCACACTCTATCCTGGCTGCTCCAGGAAAAAGGAGGAACCAACCAAGGATTTGAAAGCAGTACACTGCAGCGTACACTCACGCATACTCCAATAGTGGGCCAATATATGAGTCACAGTCTCCTTTGAAATGTGCGAGGAAACCAAACTACCTGTAAAAAAACATGTGACCACTGAGAGAATGCAGATTCCACACAGACAAATGATGAGATCCCTGTGGCTGAGAGGCATTAGCACTATACACTCTACCACTCTGCCAGTAATCTTAAACACCAATTTCACATTTGTTAACTGAAAACTGTGAATTTAGTCTTATTTTAGAAACTTTTAAAACATGGTTGATTGTTGTTTAATTAATTAGAGAAAACCCTGCAATATGTTGTTTAATTTTCTCTCGGAAAACATTGTACTACTCCAGCAGTGTCCTCTTACATGTTTCCGGATGGATAACATGCATTGTTCCTTCAAGACATTGTTCTAATGCCAGGGCCTTCTTTTGCACCCTGTAAGGGAGTAGATGTTATATTTCTTGTTGGTATGGTAAGAGGGATAATAGATGATTTCTTTGATGTATAAAATACTTAACCTATATAAGTAAGTGCACGTTTTCTTTAGTTGACTATTTAATCTCTGTAAAAGCAAAATGTTTTAAACACAGGAAGAGGAAATGTTAGTAGAAACAGCAGACATAACTCTAAGATCTGGTCAGGTCAGGTTGGGAGGCATGCTCTGGTACAGCGTGTTGCTGCACCCACTACACGATGAAACAGCTCGGGATCCTGATTGGCAAACCCCCAGGCAGACACACGGTCCAGTTGCACCCCCCAGAAATTACCCTCTTTCTGCCATATCTAGGTGTTAGGTGGGCATCCCCTTAGCCTAGTTCAGTAACTTGGGTCCTCAACAATGATGATCCTGCGAGCTGGATCACCCTCGGGGAATCATGCCACATGGCTGTAGTGCTGTAACTAACGCTTCCTTACAATGCAGGAAATGTGCCTCATTTGGGACTCCATGAGAAACTGCTCATTGGACACAAAGTCAAACCAGCGGTACCCAAGGTACCAAAGGAGTCCAGTCTTCGTCTCAGGTCACTGAATAGCATCCATGTCTTGCAACCATATAGCAAGACAGGAAGCACAAGCACTCTAAAGATACATATGGGGAGCGCCACACAACCCTTTCCACCAACCTCATGACCCCCCCATGCTCTCTCAATCCGTCTACTAACTTCATAGGAAGAGTCACCAGAGACATGAATGCCACTGCCGAGGTAAGTAAACCTCTCGACAACATCGACATTTTCATTGCAGTCAGACACACTGCTGATGGCTGTGTCTATGAGATCATTAAAGGCCGGAATCTTGGATTTTGTCCAGAACACTCACAAGCCCAGACACTCCTTGCTCAGTCTCTCGAGCGCCCCGATCAGAGCCTCCATTGACTCTGTGTAGATCACAGCATCGTCGACAAAGTCAA
This sequence comes from Erpetoichthys calabaricus, assembly GCF_900747795.2. Taxonomy (NCBI): domain Eukaryota; kingdom Metazoa; phylum Chordata; class Cladistia; order Polypteriformes; family Polypteridae; genus Erpetoichthys; species Erpetoichthys calabaricus. The sequence goes on along the minus strand of NC_041399.2, from coordinate 168,746,030 downwards.
GATCAGTGAATCTTTTTTCACCAAAAGATGCCCTACAGCCACTGGATCCCATGACCTTGCCCAACACCCAGTCCATGCAAGCATAGACCAGAGTAGGAGCAAGAACTGTAAACTAGCAAAAAGATGTAACTTAACACTATAAAAAGGGTAGTGTAGTAAGATAAACAGTCAGAACCTTAAATGATAAAATGGTCATTCTCTGGACTTTCCATATTCATAAAAGCAAGCCATTGGTTATCTGTGTGCATGTACACCTTGTGAACATGTAGTGCTATGGTCTGACATTGGATAGAAAGAGGCTAGGGACACTCTTAAAAATAATAGTCCATTAATGGCACTTTATAATTCTTTACTGGGTTGTATGGTTCATCGTAGAGCTATTGCTTGACAAAGTACAATTTCATTCTGGGAAGGTTTGCTTGCATATGAAGTTAGTTTTTTGTGCTTTGACAATTTCCCTAATATGTGGAAAAAAATGAACTCCTTCATAAATGGTAGGCAACCTAGAAGTACACTAATAGATAAAGAAAACCTGGACTTAGCCTGTGTTATTGGATGCACCAAGAGTCCCTTTAAAGCCATGACTCTTTAGTATTTCACCAATCTGTTGCCATCCAGTCATGGTTATTTACTGTATGGAGCCTCTTACAGATCTAAATAAATAAAGGTTCTATCTGGAACCTTCAAGTGAATGGGTTTTTTGGGAACCAAAAATTATTCCCCTAAGGCATCACTCTGAAGAACGTTTCTAGGCACCTTTATTTTTAAGAGTGGGTTTTCACTTTGGTCCTGACAAGCTTTAAAAAGTCATCAGCTTAAAGTGAAAGCTCTGAATTAAAGAGCGAGAGAACTGAGAAGAACCAAGAAGACACAGCAATGTAACCTTAAGAGACTGAACACCACACACATTGGGTGTGCCAGCCAGCATCATCTATGAAAATTCCTGAAAGATCCAGGCTTTGTGTTAATTTGCAACATCCATTTACCTTACTGAGAATATCTAAGAATGTTCAAGACTATAATGACTGAACCAAAGTTTATTACCTAACCCCTTTCCTTGCTTTTAATATTTGCTCTGTCCTGCCACCTGGGGTATAAATGAACAAAGAAAAGACGTACTCTAATAGGGAAAAGTGAAGAACAGTAGCAGCCAGTTCTTTGTGCAGAATGGATCTATTAGACCCAGGCACAAATGTTTTGAAGCTGTGTGCTGTGTCTCCTACCAGGCCAGGTGAGTGCAAGGATAAGAGAAAAAGAGTTAAAGTGGAAGACATATGTGTGGGTCTACTTAATAAAGTTAGGATAGGGTCACCCCAAAATTCTTCCAGCATAAAACAGCTCCCATTACCTGTATATCTGTCCATATCTAGGCACATTGTATAATAATAAATATAAACATACTGAGGCCCCAAAGAAAAAAAAACACTCTAACGCTACGCAACCCAAAGTATCCATTGTTTTTCCTTACAGTGTAAACCAATCATTCATCAGAGTTAATTCAGGTGTGCCGCTTTTTTCCTTTCCGAATACTGTTACATCTCGGCGGAATCATTTTCAGTCCCGTGACTTGACAGTTATGGTAGCAAGTGTTGCCTAATGACTAATAAATATTAATTATGCAGACTCTCTATTTGTACTCATATAAACACTCGGCTGTACCATTAGTGAAAACTAAATGCAACAAAAATGAGTTAACAAATGTTTCAGCTGCTAAAGGCTTCTGAAAACCTTGGGGATGGACACGAGGGCCTTAAATCCTTACATCTTTAAGGCAGGCAACTCTCTTTGCTGATAAAAGCCTCTTGTACAGGTTAGTTAGCATGATTTATGCATAGCATTAGAGAAGATTACCATCTCGCCCTCCCCCATTGCTGCTTGCACACACATTTTCCGAAGACACAGACAGACGCACATAAGGATAAAATAGAAAGACACCATGGTAAACAAGCTGACCACTTAACAGGAATCCGATTAATCTGTAGACAACATCAACTGAGCCTTTAAATCCCTGGGGCCTTTGTTTGGAGTGCAATAGAAACCAGTTGTTGGCTGCTGAGTCAATATTTGCAGCCTAATGGAATGCATGTTCTGTGGCAGACACAGGGGCTTGTATGTTTATATGCTTGTTCCAGAGCAGCCACACTTTAAAGCACCAAGTACCTTTATAAAAGCTCTCAAATTAGTGTGATTTACATTTCACAAAAGACTTCTGTTGCCAATGCTAGGTGCTTCAGTGTCAGCTCATGCCCTCAGGATAGTGCTCTTTTTCTTCTTTTCTTTTTTATATTTTTCAGCTGCTTATCTTTCCAATCCATAAAAGAGCTGTAAACAAATAAAAGAGCTGATGACTTTTTATGGAAAAGGTTTGGCAACAGGAGCCTTTCAGAGGCATGTGCTCGTAACAGTCATGCTCTCTTTAAGGAAAACCTAAAAATAAAAAATTAAAAAATACCGGCTACAATAGTAATCCACAGATACATCGTTTGGAAATGTGAAACAGATTAGAGAGAATATGTATATTTTTTTGCTTGTCACTCAAAAAGATGACAGGGCAGGTGACATTTCTGTTCCTTGTATATCCACATACAAGGCAGATGATAGTACTTGGATTAGAATGATCTACAATCTTCATTTTACGGTGCTGCTTTTATCATTAACACTGTAACACATTATTCATTTTATAAGGACACATATTTATAGAAGTGGGAATTGTACTTGCAGCCTTGTGACTTGTAATTTGAATTCAACTCTGAATTAGAATAAGAAGCTTTAGAAAATGGATGGATAAATTTTAAGCTAACGACCAGCACTTCTAGGCAATGTTGTATTGTAAGAGTAGACAATCAAAACCCTGTCCTGTTTAATTGTAATGTTTTCTTACCAAGTTTTAAAATACATTAACCAACATTAGGTGTGCTCTTTACAGTAACTACAGTTCATGATCTGGAACTACAGTCCACCCCTCATATTTTTAAGTCATGAGCATTTTACTGATGTACAGTTATGTGAAAAGCAGAAGCAGTGCTGCAATGCCAACAGTTTGTGATAATCTGTGTAATGGTGTGGGTCCAGCTCCATGCTCCCTCTTCCATATTTGGGAGCCTCTTGAACCGAACACCATCGATAACATAGCCGGATGAGCATGGCAGATGGGGACAAAACACACCAGGCAACAGGATGGTGCAAAGTGTCCAAGTGCTTTTATTAACAAAAAAATCATTTAGTGCCCATTAAAGTGCAGTGCTTCCAAAAGGTTCAATAAATAATTCATAAAAACAATTACAAAAAAAAAAAAAAAAAAAAGATTGTTCTTCTCCCTACACTACACCTTTTTCATCTCCCCAGCTCACCCATTTCTCACGCAACTGGTGGAGACACTTGCGGCTGCGGTCTTCCCTATTCTCTCCCTTTTTTTCCTGTGCCGGCACATACTTATACAATTTTATGGGCACAGCATCTCAATCATGCACCACAGAAAGCCGATGAAGCAATTGAAAAAGATTGCACCCTCACATGCAGGTGCACCTCACCCATATTACTTCACCAACTCCTTGCAGCTGCGCGAGTTCGCCAACTGCGACTGACATGGGCAATGGATTAATAAAATAGCCATTCTTTCAGAGCCGTGGACTTGCTATACAACAATCTGACAATTTAAAAAAGTTTTATAGCCATTTCTTACCCTCAAAAATCATTAAGCTCGTGTTTTGTGGGTTTCTGAGGTCCAGAAATCAGGTGGTTTCATTCATTTTTTGTTGTGATGTGTTTTATGTACATTTCTTTTTGAATTCTTTCTCCCATGACATCATATTGTTTTTCTATAAACGGGATTGGCTCCAGCAGACCCCCGTGACCCTGTGTTCGGATTCAGCGGGTTGGATAATGGATGGATGGATGGATTGTCATTGTTGTTGTGCAGATTCTAGGCTATTGCATTCAGAGATGTGCATCATTTGATGTCATTGCCACGATGGAGTAAAAGATGGCATCACGCATTTCTGACTCATCTGTGTATTCAGATTACTTCTGGGAACTTGCTGTGCAGCTTATTATTTTAATTTGATCTCTTGGTTTTGACTCATTTTGATTTCTTGACTTTGAGTCTTGCCTCTCAAATTAGTTAATAAATAGTATTCAACTTCCTGGCTCCTGGGACACTCACTGTGTCCCTTTTGATTTCTGCTTCATGGCAACATTGGCATTTATTCCACCAGAGCAATGAATATTCAAATTAGGTATTCTCAAACTATACCTATAACCAATCAACAGGCTTTCCTAATGACATGATAACTATGATTGACTGTTCTTACTTATTAGTCAATTGATTCTTTAAACTTGTTCTAACCTTCATCGAAAATCAGGACACAAGGTAGATCATCTTTATCATGGTTCATTGTAAGGGATTATCATTCTTCATGCAATCCTTGACTTAACACTCAGAAGCCTTGTTACTTTGTATTTTTACAAACCATCTCCCACAGCTAAAATTAACAGTTGGAAACTGTCTTCTATATGTACCTATTTTGATCAATAACATCACTGTCAAGTTGCCGGCACAAATGCTGTGTTCATGTGCTGTCAGACAGATGGTAAATACTGTATGAGTTTCCAAGTCTGAAATTCCATGGGAAGGCCCTACAAACTGAGAGCTCAGAGTCATAAAATTTGGAGGAAACAAAGCTACCCGAATTATCCAAGCTGTGACTAACTCTTACCTTTCACCTTAGTGAATTGTAAAAAATAAAAACTATAGCCTGGTGAGCCAGAAATGCTATTTTTGTGGTTGAATTGCATTTGAAGAGAAATTATACACATTTAATATATTTAGTTGATTCTTTATTTCCACAAAAAATACAAAATACAGTTTATCTTCAATTGTCTTATTTGCTGGCCACGTAATAAATCAATAGCTACCTCACATTTCTCTGAAATGTCCAAATGAAAATTCAAGTCACTCTGGAAACTCTGATACCACATGAACACAGTAAAAGATTTAGCAAGCACATAGTGACATGATCAAAGGGGACTCCCGAAGAGATAAGAAAAATAGGGTGATATCTACTGCGTCTGCCTGGAAAGGGCTACAAACCCATTTCTAAAGCTCTGACACTCCACTGAAGAACAGTGAGATACATAATCTCTAAATAGATTCACATAACAAATCTTCACAGTACTGGTAGGTCAGTTAAAATACCACCAAGTGCCCAGATTAAAATCATCCAAGAAGTCTAACATGACATCCCCATTCTTATTTGCTAAACCACTCAGGCTCTGTCAGGCTGCATGTGGATCATGAGTGAACAGCTTTTTTGAAGTCCAGCCACAAATTCTCAACTGGAATAAGATGTTCGCTCTGAAAAATTACATTGTTGTTCTTAAGCCATTACTATGTAGCTTTGACTCTCTTTCTGGGGTCGTTGTCTTGTTGCAAAACAAATCTCTCCCAAAGATGCAGGTGTTTTAATCAATAACTTTGTTAAATGGTGCGACTCAAACCACCTACACCTGAACACCAGCAAAACCAAGGAGCTGGTGGTGGATTTTAGGAGGCCCAGACCCCTCATGGACCCTGTGATCATCAGAGGTGACTGTGTGCAGATGGTGCAGACCTATAAATACCTGGGAGTGCAGCTGGATGATAAATTAGACTGGACTGCCAATACTGATGCTCTGTGTAAGAAAGGACAGAGCCGGTTATACTTCCTTAGAAGGCTGGTGTCCTTCAACATCTGCAATAAGATGCTGCAGATGTTCTATCAGACAGTTGTGGCAAGCGCCCTCTTCTACGGCGGTGGTGTGCTGGGGAGGCAGCATTAAGAAGAAAGATGCCTCACGCCTGGACAAACTGGTGAGGAAGGCAGGCTCTATTGTTGGCATGGAGCTAGACAGTTTGACATCTGTGGCACAGCGACGAGCGCTCAGCAGGCTCCTATCAATTATGTAAAATCCACTGCATCCACTAAACAGGATCATCTCCAGACAGAAGAGCAGCTTCAGCGACAGACTGCTGTCACTGTCCTGCTCCACTGACAGACTGAGGAGATCGTTCCTCCCCCACAATATGCGACTCTTCAATTCCATTACCTGCATTATTATCAATCTTTAATTTAATATTGTTTTTTTTTTTTTTTGAATCAGTAAGGTGCTGCTGGAGTATGTGAATTTCCCCTTGGGATTAATAAAGTATCTATCTATCTATCTATCTATCTATCTATCTATCTATCTATCTATCTATCTATCTATCTATCTATCTATCTATCTATCTATCTATCTATCTATCTATCTATCTATCTATCTATCTATCTATGTTTTGCAGTCTGCATCAGGTTTTCCTATAGGATTTTTCTGCATTTTGTTGCATACGTTTCACCCTTTACCCTCACAAGCCTTCCATAGCCTGCAGAGAGCATCCCCATTGCATGATGCTGCCACCACCATGCTTCATGGTAGGGATACTGTATTTTTAACAATGTACAAATTCCTGACATGACAAACATAGCATTTAGTGTGAAAGCCCAAAAAGTTAAATTTTTGTCTTGACTACAGGACCTTCTGCCAGCTGAATAACTGTTTATCATGTGTCTTCTGGCTAACTGTAACCTAGATGTTATGAGCGATTTTTTTCTCTTTGCCACTCTCCCATAAAGCTACAGATGGTGAAGGACCTCGGGAGTAGTTGTTCTCTGCAAAGTCTCTCCAGTCTTAGCCACTGTAACTTGTAACTTCTTCAGTATTATCAAAGGTCTGTTTGTGGCCTCCCTCACTAGTCTTAATCTTGCGCGATCACTCGGCTTTTGTAAATGGCTTTCTCTCTAGAAGGATTAACAGCGGTGTCACACTCTTTTCATTTTTTAATGACCAGTTTAAATGGACTCTAAGGGATATTCTGTGTCTTGGATATTTTCTTGTCTCCATCCCCTGACTTATGCTTTTCAATTACCTTTTCACAGAGGTGCCTGGAGTGTTCTTTTTGTCTTCATTGTGTAGGTTAGTCCATAATACTGACTCAACACAAGTTGGACCCTCCAGATAAGGTGAAACCCCTTGACTATAGACAGGTAATTTCCTTTGAATTAATTATGAGAATTCTAACACCAACTTGCTGCACCAGTGATGATTTATGTGTGTCATATTAAATTGATTAATCCTTACTCACAATTATTTTGTTTTATATGTGTAATTAATTTAGACCACTTTGCAGTGATCAGTTCTCACTTTGACATAAGAGGGTCTTTTTCTGAAAAACCCAAATTAACTCCACTGGGTTTCAATATTGTATAAAATTAAAATGTGAAAACTTCCAAAGGGTGAATACTTTTGTATAGGCACCGTAAGAAAAATGTGTTTTTTGTTCACTCAGGTGCTTCTTATCTAATATAAGATTTTAGTTAAAGACTTGAAGACACTGCGGTGGGTTGGCACCCTGCCCAGGATTGGTTCCTGCCTTGTGCCCTGTGTTGGCTGGGATTGGCTCCCGCAGACCCCCGTGACCCTGTGTTCGGATTCAGCGGGTTGGAAAATGTATGGATGGATGGACTTGAAGACATTCAGTATCAGAAATCTACAGTAAAACAGGAAATCGGGAGAGAGCAAATAGTTTTTCATGGCCCTGTGGAGAGAAAAGCCAAGCAAAATGACACCTTTTATTGGCTAACTAAAAAGATTACAATATGCAATCTTTCGAGGCAACTCAGGCCCCTTCTTCAGGCAAGATGTAATACAGAGACTGGAGTTCCCTATGTTTATATACACACTCGAGGACAAGAAACAACATTGGTAAATCTTTAAATGAGAAATTTTAAATGTAAAAAATTAATAGATTCATTCAGGCTACAAGGCGGCACGGTGGCGCAGTGGGTAGCGCTGCTGCCTCGCAGTTGGGTGACCTGGGGACCCGGGTTCGCTTCCCGGGTCCTCCCTGCGTGGAGTTTGCATGTTCTCCCCGTGTCTGCGTGGGTTTCCTCCGGGCGCTCCGGTTTCCTCCCACAGTCCAAAGACATGCAGGTTAGGTGGATTGGCGATTCTAAATTGGCCCTAGTGTGCGCTTGGTGTGTGGGTGTGTTTGTGTGTGTCCTGCGGTGGGTTGGCACCCTGCCCAGGATTGGTTCCCTGCCTTGTGCCCTGTGTTGGCTGGGATTGGCTCCAGCAGACCCCCGTGACCCTGTGTTCGGATTCAGCGGGTTGGAAAATGGATGGATGGATGGATTCAGGCTACAGATAATTTAACGAGAGAGAAAAGAACAATGTATTGTCAAGATCTCTGGATAAGATAACTGTCCAACAAAGTCTTTTGAAGTTTGTAATGAGTTTTTTCAAAACAATGTGGGTCTGTAGACAGGTTGTCTGTCATTCTGAGAGATGTAAACAATCCTCATATCTGGTCATAAAACTCTTGTCTTTATTCAATCCATGTTGTAATGTATTAAATTTTAGCATGAGTTTAACTTCCCATTCTTTTCTCTCTTGCTGTGTTTTGAAGTTGCCCATAAGCACTGTGACTTTAAAGTCCCTCTCACAGTGTCCATGGCTGTTGAAGTGGGCCGCTACAGGAACATCTGTGTTGCTATATCCCTGTGTCTTTCTTTTAATGTCAGTTCAATTTTACTAAAATATTTTTACTTAAAGTTAACACATCTCAGATCCTATTTACACAATATTAAATAAATATAAAAAAAATTGAATTTTAGTATGAAATATGTTTACCCCTTTCTCACTTAACTACACGCCTCAGTGATTTCAACAGTATCTCCTTTAAATTAAAGTGCATACACTGTGGCTTTCTTTTCAAAAGCTATTTATCTGCTACATATGGGAATACATATACTTGTGCCACCGCTTGTTTCATTTTTATACTGTGTCCTCACAAGCCTTAAAACCTCCTTTCACAGAGCTGACCTATTTCACTTAAACAGGAAAGCCATTTTCCTTATGAAAATACCAAACAAAACTGATTATTTTATTAAAGAGAAGCCATTTTCATTTTCATATCACTTTCACTTGGATTACAGGCATTTGCAAATAAAATTTCCTTGGAGAACCCAAGAGGTCACCATAGCTGCAACCTTATAGTTTAAAGAAGTGTGGATGGGGGTTGACAGATCCATCGACTAATGCCTTATACATGTATAATGTATTTCTATTGTATCTTTTTGACTCTAGCATTTCTCTTTAAGAAAAAAAAAGCCCAAGATTATTACAATTATCATGGATTAATAATTGAGAAAAAGCTGTTTTCTATTTAGATTCAATTTATATTTCAGCTGATTTATTAAGGTTCTGTACAGTATGTTGCAAATAAAAATAAAAACAACAGATTAACATTTTAGACTATAGTAACCCTATTTAATTTATTTAAACAGAATTTAAAAAAAATTAACCTACTTATAATGTTATAATCTATAAATCTCAAAAATTATTAACATTAAAAAGCTAAAACAACAGCTTTAGAGGTACACAGCATGCAACAAACAGTTTTCAGTAAGAAAACATGTTCATTTTTAAATCAAAGAAAACTTTACTTGTTTTGCATCTTTAAGTTTTCTTTCAATAATTGTTTTCAACCTTTCTAAAGCACATTAACACAGCAGATTATGCTTTCAGAGTGTAGTGTGTCACTTGCAGTAGTGATAATATATACAATTGTATGAAAAAAGTATCCACTTTGAAGGTAAAAAAGGAATGCACAGGCTGTAGACCGCTTGATCTGTCGTAACTGTCCTATAGACTGCATAACTCATGTACTACACAAATGAAAATAAAGCATGCAAACTGCTGCTTGCTTTAGTGAGCAAATGGTTCACAGGCAGGAAGATCTAACATAAGGAAAGGCAGGAGAGCAAAAGAATAGGCAACTCTACAGGGGACACGGATGTCTGACAATCCTCGTAGAAAGAGTAAGGCCATCTGCATCTTAGGAGAGGACAGAAGTTACACAGCACACAACAACACACTGGAAGAGCAAGGACTGGGTTGCTACTTTAAAAATTCAGACATTATGAGAGTTGTCTTGTAATGGTGGCCTTTTTGAGAACACTGAAAGCTCTGGGTTGTAGAGACACCAGAGGTCAACACAGCCAACACAGGGCAGGAACCAATCTCGGGCAGGGTGCCAACCCACCGCAGGACACACACAAACACACCCACACACCAAGGCCAATTTAGAATCGCCAATCCACCTAACCTGCATATCTTTGGACTGTAGGAGGAAACCGGAGCGCCCGGAGTAAACCGGAGTAAACGGGGAGAACATGCAAACTCCACGCAGGGAGGACCTGGGAAGCGAACCCAGGTCCCCAGGTCTCCCAACTGTGAGGCAGCAGCGCTACCCACTGCGCCACCGTGCCGCCCAAACAGCAAATAGCATCCACATAAAAAAAATAAAATATGACTTGAATAATAACACACTCTTGTTTTTTCTCATGATGCTGGAGAGTGATGATGTATTATATGAGACGCACATATACAAATTTAAATGAACTACAGTATGTACACATGACAATACTACTACTACTACTACTAAAACTACAGATAATCATTGGTCCAGTCCTGTCTACTCCCCATCTTCAATCCCATTTAGACTCTTTTAGCTATACCCTGCCACATATTTACAATTGCTAATTCCATCCCTGAATTTAAATAATCTCAATCCAACATCTGTTTAATTCTTATTAGGCAGTTCTCTGTTTAGCTTCCAGATGATTCTTATGTCTTTATCTTGTGCCCTGAATTCTGTCCACTCTGGGTGAGAGTGAGATAATGAATGCTCTCTTGGAAAAAAAGTGTAAGAAGGCTTTATAACTTGACCTTCCCCCCTTACTCAATTAAATTTTAGCTTCCCAAGCATTGTTACTCAGTAATTAAAAATAATAAATTAAAAATACCCAAAAACTACTTTGTCATTAATTTTAACAATATTCTTTTCTTCGATATTCTGCATTTTACAGAACATTTGATATAGTGATTTGAAAACAAAAACTAGAAACATCTCACTGTCTCGGGCCAAAATCTTCTGCTTAGTTTCCAGTTTTAGAATTATTTTAGTGTTTGCTGATCTGATATGAGCAGTTGTATTAGCAGTTTAACAAATTTTACTTTACAAAACATATGTGCAACCATCTAATCATAGTAATCTAACGTATTTTATTGAAAGAATTCTATTCTTCTATTTATTTCACATTTTCTCAATGATTTTATCTCTATGGATATGTCCTCCTAGTTGGCTAATAGCTTACCTTTCTGTTAATTAAAAAAAACATCTAAATCTAGACAGATATTTCTTTTTTTCCCCCACCAATTAGCTTTAAGCTATAAGCAGTGCACTTTCTACATTTATCAACCAGTACTCCTGTACAAAGAAAGAAATCATCTTTCTCTTCTTGGGAATCTCAACTTTGCCATGCACCTCATCCTGCCTGGCAGGTCTTTCATTTACTGCCGAATAACTTTAATCTCTACAGCACATGCACTCCATCACCATTTATCCTTAATGGTACAGTGCAGTTTTTTTAATGCTGGTAGGTGCTTTACTTTAAGAGTACTGCTTCACAATACACAATCCTTTATTACTATTAATGTTTTGTTTCTTTTCACTGTAAATGCAACTGACAAGACAAACTTCATGTTTTCTTGTATAAACAATATTAAATAAAAATGTTAAATCCCAACATCTTCCTCATTTATATAAATAAAGTTTAATGCAATTTAATAGACATCTCATGTGGCTGTCACACATATAGATCATAAAGACTGGAGTCCCATGAGATACCCCACTTTAATATTCAAAAAAACTAATGGAAAAAAGAAAGAAACAGCACAATAGCTGAATATGGCTTTTTAGGTGATTAGCTGCTGACTAGAGGTCCGAATTTGTTGGTAGCTGGTTCCCAAGTGACTTCCACTGTCTTATGGTGACTGAGTTCTTTAAATAGGGTGGAAGGCAGAAAAGACAAAGCTATCAATGATTTTCCAGTAGTAATTTTAGAGCTCTTTCTATGGGTATTTCTCTGTAAACTCGATGACAGGAAACAGAAGGAAGGTTGGTGTTCATTATTTCATTAATCTTCCCCCTTGTTTCCCTTGAGAGCAACTTGTGAGATATTATTATATATTGTGACAATATTATTATATTTATATATATGTTGTCAAGCACATGTGAGTAGGGGACATATTCAAGGCTTGTGACAGGTAAGCAAAATCATACAGAGTTGAGAGGGGACACTGCTGTTAACCCACTGTCCCTTCTCCTCCACAGAAGAGGGACGCCAGTTGGAAGACAAATAAGATCACTTCTTCTCCTGCTTAAAAAGCCGTACCACTTCAGGAGCCCCCTATAAAACCCTGACGTCAACTCAAAGGTGTTCATTGTGGACCTGTGACTGGCAGAGACAGAGCTCCAGACTAGAAGTTCTTTTTTCATGATTTCTTTGACTGGACTGCAATTGTTATTATTTTTGCACCTTTTTGTGCGTTATTTACAATTTCCTTTTCATTTTATAGTTGTTCATATGGAAAAAACATGCAGGTCATGATTGATATACTCAAGCACACTTTAATAATAAGAAAACAATTAAGAAGACAAATAATACAATAATTAATAAATGAATAATAATACAAGAATAAACTCTATGTTTTGTGTACTCACTGTGAACCTACATTTGCCCACCATGAGGATATGAACCTGAGAAAGAGCATCAGTGTTGGTGTGGAGAGAACCTCAACTATGAAGGACTTTGAACCAGAAAGGTTATAAGTCCAGAAACCATCTAGTGACTCGAGGATTTGACTCTTTATGCAGGGTCATCCATTGGAGGGACCCACAGGCTGTGACAAGAGTGAACTCATGGCCAAAAATGTAGTATCTTAGCTGGTTAATAGCCCATTTAATTGCCAAGGCTTCACATTCCACTGCCACATACGTGGTTTCCCAGTCCAAACGTTTCCAGCTCAGGAACATGATGGGGTGTTCTACACCATCAATGCTTTCTCTCAGCATGGTAGCAAGACCTGTATCTGAAGCATAGGTCTAGAGAATAAAAGGAAGAGAAAAGTTAGGAGCCTTCAAAACTAGTGCAGACTATAGGGCCTGTATTAATCACTAAATGCAGATTGTGCTTTTTTCATCCCATACCACCATGTTGGGAGCACACTCTTTTGTCAGATCCTTCAAGGGTGCTACCCTCTTGGAGAAATAAGCAATAAACATGCAGTAGTACCCTCTTAACCCCAAGAAAGCCTACACCTGTCTCTTGGTTTTCGAATGGGGTCATTTCATAATGACATCTATTTTTGAACACAGTGGCCGGATTGTCTCTCTGTCTTCCAAGCAGCCCAAATATTTGGCTTTTGTTGGTCCGAAGAAACATTCTTGTGGGTTTATTCGGAGCCCAGCCTTACTTAGTGCCAGGAGGATGGCTCGGGCATGTTCTAAGTTTTCCTCATAGGTGCTGGAAAAGATGATGGCATTGTCTAGGTAGGCATAATGTTCGGGCCATAATACTCTGTCCAGATGTTGGAAAGTCACTGGAGCCCCATGCAAGCCAAAAAGGAGGAAATAATATTGCCATTGTCCAGGAGGGGTACTAAACATGGTCTTCTCCTTTGCAGAGTCTGTGTAAAGGAATTTGCAAATACTCTTTTGTCATGTCAAGTGTGGTCAAGTACTGAGCTTTACCAAGTCACTCAAGGAGTTTGTCCACTCGCGTCATGGGATAAGCATTGAATTGGGAGACTTAATTAAGCTGGTGGAAATCTTTGCAAAAGTGCCAACTTCCATCTGGCTTTGGGACCAAAATGATTGGGTTAGACCTGGGACTAAAACTTTCCTCAGTCATACCAAGGTGTAAGATCCACTTGGTCTCATGTTCCACTTGTGCACACTTTGCTTCTGGGAGTCTATACGGACATTCTTGGACAACTACCACCGGCTCAGTGATGATGTCATGCACAATCAAATTGGTCCTTCCATATTATTCATTCACCACTTCTGGGTTTAAAATCTGTGCAGAAATCAAAGGATATTTTTAGAGTGGTGGCTCTGAGGCTAGGGATCTGGTTCAAATCCCGTAAACACCAGAAGTGACTCACTCAATTGGCCCCTTGACCAAGGTCCTTAATAAATAATCGACCAACCCTTTCCTCTCCTTAATTTCATGTCGGCCTTGCCAATAAACCAATAATTTAGAATGGGAAGTGGGAATAAGGACCATGACACAATCTCCGGGTTGGAAATCGCAAAGGTTCATACCAGAATCATACCAGCCTGCCTGGGTTGCATGCACATGCACCATAATTTCTTTTAGTATGGTCCTAATTTTTTCGAATCTATTACATAACTGCGCAATACACTCTAAAATGTTTGTAGAAGGGAGTGCCTCTTCTTCTCAACCTTCCTTTAATATATCCAAATAATATTGTCCAAATAACAATTCACAAGGTGAGAACCCCGTAGAGTCTTGCAGGAGTTCCCAGTAAGCAAATAACATGAGGGGGAGCAGTAACCGATCCCAGTTCCTCCCACCTCCAGTGATCACCTTGCCCAGCATTTGTTTAAGTGTTTGATTAAACCTCACTATGAGACCATCAGTTTTAGGATGATATGCTGAGGTTTTTAGATGCTTTATTCTGAGTAATTTGGGATTTTTCTTGAAGGTGCCTGAAGTAAACAGGGTCTGTTGGTCTGTTAAGACTTTTTTAGGGATTCCAACATGCACAAAGACCCCTACAGATTCCTGTGCAATATTTTTATAATTATTGACTCTCAATGGTATCCCTTCAGGATATCATGTAACATAATTAAATAGGACTAAAATATAGCTATGGCTCCTGGCTTAGGGTTTAAGGTGTCCTACTATATCTACCTCTATGTGATTAAATGGTACATCTATGACAGGGATAAGAGGAGCATGGTCCTCCCGAAGAATCTGCAGCAGATTCACTGTGGACATGAGTATACATCCATCCATCCATTATCCAACCTGCTATATCCTAACACAGGGTCAGGTGGATTTGCTGGAGCCAATCCCAGCCAGCACAGGGCGCAAGGCAGGAAACAAACCCCGGGCAGGGCGCCAGCCCACCACAGGATGAGTATACAGTATATCTAAAATATTCTTAATATTTCAGTTTATGGCTATTATTTCTGATATTTCCATCCATCCACCCATCAATTTTCCAACCCACTGAATCCAAACACAGTGTCACGGGGGTCTGCCAGAGCCAATCCCAGCCAACACAGGGCACGAACCAATCCCGAGCACCCACTAGGGCCAATTTAGAATCACCAATCCACCTAACCTGCATGTCTTTGGACTGTGGGAGGAAACCCACGCAGACACGGGGAGAACATGCAAACTCCACGCAGGGAGGACCCGGGAAGCGAACCCAGGTTTCCTAACTGCGAGGCAGCAGCGCTACCACTGCGCCACCGTGCCGCCCTTCTGATATTTACTTACTTTTGTTATTATATAGTATATTGGGATGAAGGTTTTATCCAAGGTGACTTACAAAATCAGCACATATTACAATTGTGTGCATTTTTATAGATTTGGAGCACAGACAGTTGAAGTTACTTGCCCAGGATCACACAATGAGTGGGAGGTGGGAATCAAACTGGCAACATTGTGGTTTAAAGTTCAAATTGCCTCCACTATATTACAATGCCTGTTTTGCCTATTCTGTCTTTTCACTCCATAACATATGTTTCATTACTGAGCTGCAACAAAAACAAATACTTCAGATAATCTATTGAAATGCAGCACAGTATTTTATTCTTTTATTTTTTCTTTCTCTGTGTTGCTGTTTTTGCTCCAATGTAATAAATCATTTGACCTCCCTTGTGCTTAAGAACTACCAATATTTTGAAAATAATCTAATTTTATCTCGACTGCCCTAAAAGATGATCTTTTACAGTGATGCCTGCTCACCCTCCGATCTGGATATTTAATGCCGTCAGTGTCTTTGACCTTGTAAGCTATGTTTTTATTTGCATTCTTTGGCTTTCTGTGGAGTTCAGAGCCAACTGCTTTATCTCCCAGTGCTGTTCAATGTTCATATCCTCAAAGGAGTAATCATTTGAAGACTGAGCTTTTGTTGTTAAATGGCATAAAAATTACTTATTGGGAAATGTATGTATGTATGTGCGTACGTTTATTTTTTCAGTTTTTCTCATGTCATTATTCAGGCAATTGTATTTATATTTTTCGTATTCTTTTTTGCATGAGTGTAAAATCACATGACACTTTTTTCAAAGTGTTTACAAACCAATAGCTTCACTATCTTTTCCCATTTGTCTTGAACAAATCAGGTTTACTTCTTCATCAATTTTAATCATAATATTGCTTACATGTTGCTTGTACTACTTGTGTCTCATTAGAAATCCTCAGTTTTGTATTATAAAAACCTGGACAAAGCATATTAATTATAGAAGCATAAAATTAAATACACAAGATTTACAAAGGCTTACTATCAGTAAAAGGTATCTCTGCAGACAAACCTATGAGTCATTAAGCAATACATGGTCTTTGGGGATCTGCTGGCTCCTTCTGTATAAAGTTTCAAACATAATACATATATTCATTTCCTTTCCATTCTAGTCATAATACAGTAATTTCCAAACTATTGAACTGGGCCTTATTAATGCAGGTTAACGAGGAAAGACATCCCACAATCAATCTGTAAACCTTAAAATACTTACCTGTGTGAAATGCTCTACAAGAACCCCAACAGCCATACCACCTGCACTTCAGAATAGGAAATCCATCTGAAGCTAAGTGTGTTTGGGCCAAGTCAGTACTTGGATGGGAGACCATCTAAGAAAAAATCTTGGGTTGCTGCTGGAAGAGGTGTTGGTAAGGCCATAAGGGGCTACTTACCCTGTGGTCTGTGTGTGGATCCCAATTTCTTAAGTGCAGTGACACAGACAAGGTGCTGTAATAAAACAATGCTGTCTTTTGGGTCATAAAAGATCTCTGAGCATCTTTCAAAAAGTGTAGATTGTTTCCCAATGTTTTGGCTAAATTGCCCACAATCTTAAAAATAAATGTGCCAGAGTGGATCTTCAGAGTAATGCCAGTTTAGATCCCAAAAGACCCATCCATGTGAAGGTTCCAGAATTTATTTAGATGTGTAACAGTCTCCATACAATAAATAACCATGAAAAGATTGCAACAGATTTGTGAAATACCAATGGCACATGATTTTAAAATGACTCTTGCTGGTAATGCAATCTTAACCTGTTAGCATCCTGCTAGGTAACCTACCATTCATTAAAGATTTTGGGGTTTTATTTATTTATTTTTTTACATATTAGGGCTTTTTCAAACCACAAAGAACCAATTTCATAAATAAAAAACCCTTCCCAGAATTAAATGGTGCTCTGTCAAGTAATAGTTCTAAGAGGAACTATACAACCCAGTAAGAATCATAAAATGCTAGTAAAGAACCAGTATTTTTAAAAGTGCACCTCAGCCTGGTTATTCTGACCCCCTAATCATCCCCTGTCTCTTACTGGTTATTTATCTGTCATAGCCCTTCACTATACCTAATGGCTGTTTTGCATTATCCAGGTAGATGCTACACATTGGAGGTGGTGGAAGTGGTTCCCTACAGTCTATGTAAAGCACTTTCAGTAGGTTAGGTAAAGCATTATATAAATGTAACTAGTTAATTATTAGGGATTTTCTAATAGAGGATGTGCTATTGCAATAATAATAATTATTGTTATTATTACTGCTACTGATTGCCTCTCACTTTAACAAGGGGAGTACAACTACTATGCATCTGTGATCTTTATATTTTCCTCATATGTAGTATGCGTATAATACTCTAGCAATACTTGAAGAAATATCAGTATGATTAAAAAAAACTTGTTTGGTAATAATAATTGATAAGAAAAAATGATCTTTGATAAATACTTTTGCCTTGAGCAAATATAAAAATACAGTAAATGTTTACGAAAAGGTTTAGCCTGTAAACCTTAATATTATACTTTCCTTTTTTATTTTTAGATTTGTCTGATTCATTATTTTGCCAACATAAATCATGTTCCATTAGTATTTAAGTTGACCAAAGGACCAATCCTGCCCAGTGGAGATCACCAGCTGGTGGCGTTGTGTTCATATGACCCATGTGTGTTTGGTCGTTTTGTAGCAGATTTTTCGTTGGATGGCTTATAATGGTTCATGTGTCTAATTGCTTTTTCTGTATTTTCAAATGTTCTGCATTAATTCTGGTATTAAAATGCACACTCTTATCTTTTTACGCAGCCTCTCACAAGATAGCCAGTTAACAGAACTGATAACTGTGTTATAATTTAAAAGCTGAATGTTCTGTTCTATTTCAGCTTGACATGCTGGCCTGGTCATTTTCAGCCTAATTGCTGGATTTTACACATTGACCAGTCATTCTCTGTTTGAGGTCTGTATTTTAGATTTCATGGAGTGCACAGACCACTAATGTAAGCTCCAGTATGTGTTACTAAAGGTGTGAGCTGCATAATCACATCACATATGTCTAGATCTTGCATCTGTTTCAAATAGAATTGAAGTCACTGGTAATTAAACATAGCACCCAGATGTACAGCTGGTAAGGATATACTGTATATGCAACAAAGTGCACAGTGCAATGTCAACCTAAATTATCTGAATTAAAAATGAATTAATCTAAACTATGGAATAAATAAATATTTGTAAACAATAAGTCAGGACACTCTTATGACGGAAGCCAGGAAGTACTTCTTTACACAAAGAGTTGTGGAAATCTGAAATAAACACCCAAGACATGTTGTTGAAGCAGGAACTTTTGGGAAGTATGAGATATTGGGAAAGATTAGCTGTTAGTTAAACAAACAAGCTTGACTGGCTGAATGGTTTCTTCTTGTTCATCAGATGTCTAATGGTCCTTATTGCTTTTCTTATGACACCTAAATATCTGGGTTTATTGTTCCAGGCAATGTAGGAAATCTCATCAGGGCAATTAGCTAATGTCTCCCACATTCTACTTTGTTTCTAAAATTTTTATTAATGAGTTTTTAATCCTGACTGTTACGACAATAATCAATACATCCCTCGACAGTGGGTTTGTGCCAACCACTTTTAAAATCGCTTCTGTAACCCCCATGTTAAAAAAGTCTGGTCTTGATGGTGACGATCTTAACAATTTTCGGCCTATTTCCCACTTACCTTTTCTGTCAAACGTTCTTGAGCGTGTTGTAGCCTCCCAGCTCACCAATTACTTAACCTTAAATAATTTGATGGAAAATTCTAGTAATAACCTACAAAGCTTTAAATGGCCTTGCACCAGACTACATCAGTGACCTTCTAAATCACTATGCTCCTGTTCGCCTACTAAGGTCCTCTGATTCTGGTAATCTTGTTGTGCCCCACACTAACCTGCACTCTATGGGTGACAGGGCCTTTAGCTCCATAGCACCCAGACTTTGGAATGACATCCCGAAATTAATTAGATCAGCTGACTCCATTCATTCTTTTAAAAAACAATTTAAAACTCACCTATTTAGGAAGACTTTTAACTTAACTTAACATTCTGCCCTTTCTTTCAGTTTACCTCTCTGTCCAGGTGCTCAGGATAATTTGTGTGTCTGTTATATCACAAATTAGGTTATTTGTTAGGTTTTTCATTTAGTACTGAATTTAGTATTTTGCTCTGGTTTATTGTTCTTTATTCTATTTAATGCTTTGTTATCTGTTTCATTGTTCTATTCAGGAAAACATTTGTATCCAATGTTACATATACCCTGCTGTTTTTTTTCTAAGACTCTGTGAAGCGCCTTGAGCATGGGAAAGGAGCTATATAAATTAAACATTATTATTATTAATACTTTTCATTGAAATGTAGGTGTGGTGCAGTTATGCAATGGTTAGCACTGCTGCCTCTTGGCACCAGAGATCTGGCTTTGATTCATGGCCTGGTTATTTTGTGGACTGGGAGACTAGACAGAGTTAAGATAAAGCTAAACAGAGCAAAGCTTGTTCCAGAGCGCTCTGGACCTATGACTGTGTCAAAGATTCACCTTCCAACAGGACAACGACCCTAAGCACAAATCAAAGACAACACAGAAATGGCTTACGGACAATTCTAAGAATGTCGTTAAGTTGGCTAACCAAAGCCTGGACTTCAACTCAATTGAATAGCTGTGGGGAGACATGAAAATAGCTATTACTTGACGATCTTTGTCCAACCTGACAAACTTTGTGATGATCTTCAGAGAAGCATGGAAGAAAAATCCAAAATCTAGATGTGTGAAAATAAATTTCCAAAGACTTTTTTGCTTTGTCATTCTGGGGTATTGAGTCTTGTTTGAGGTGGGAAAAAAATGAATGTAAATTATTTTAGCACCAGGCAACAACCTAACAAAATGTGAAAATGTCAAAAAAAAGTAAAGGGATGTGAATACTTTCTGAATCTACTGTATGTCTACTAACTTTCAAGAAGGAATTAGCATCATATTTAAGCAATTCTTTTTAACTTTCCATATGATTTTAACTTGTTTATCAAGCCTTTCTTGTTCATGTAATTATTTCTTGCTTCTCAGCTTAGCAAGACATTCATTTTCTTCATTATTATTCAGCAATTCAGTGACTTTCATTAATTTGATTCACTCTCACTCACTGAATCAGCCTCTCTTTTTTATACACATTTTATACACAATCAGCAACTCAGTGGCCCTTTTGGCTCAGCTGAATCAGTTAATCAAATGAATGACACATCATTTTAATTGACTTTCTAAATGCTGCTGATTTCTGAGTGTCAATCCGAGTAAAAAGAATCAAACTTCTGTATACTAAGATAAGACTTCCATATGCTTCCAGATGCATTTATTTGTAAGTTAATTTTCTTCCCATGCTTTACATAACTACATTAATCTGTATTCATATTATCTAGGTAGTAAAATTGTATTCTGTATTTTACTAAAATCCCTACACAACCCTACACCTGATAAGCAAGTTAGAAGATGGATTAACAAACCTTAATAAGACAATTATTAATATTATACAGTAATTAAAAGCATTATTCACAAATAAACAGTTTGGACTAGTCAAATTAAATTAGTTATCTTTCCTTCTACTCTTACAACATCTCTCGATAGCTGCTCTGCAAATATAACACTTTCTTTTCAAAGCTGTTCTCTGCAGAGGTGTTCTTCAGGCAGTCCAAGCAGCAGCTCAAGGATAATCAAAGGGACAAATGCACTAGAGGCTTTCATAAGCAAAATGTGAACAAATCTGCTGCAAAGAGCTGAGTGGACAAAACACCCGCCAATAAAGAAGCATCTGACAGGAGGCCATACAGAATAAGCTGAATGTTTTTTGCTGGCCAGTCACTTCTCTCTCTCTCTCTCTCCTGTTCTCCTGAAACATTTTTTTCTTTCAATGTGTTTCTAATAAATACTTGTTGTGCAATTCGGAGATAATAAAATTCACGTGAATCAAGCTCCACAAATAATTCACGAAATAACAATTTTAAAAAGCTTCAGTAATACAAAAGTTATAACCCCTAACAGTCAGTTAAATGTACTGATCACCTACAAAGTAAATTCAAGTAAACATTATGGTTCTGTTGCTATCCAAATCAGCAAGGTTAGCAAAGTTAAAGTGATAGTATGGAGCAGATAGTATTTAAATGATATTTAAATTCATATCATGTAACGTTACTGATTGAAGCTTGTTGGTTATATCACTACCGCAATAAAGCAATTAGTCTGTATTTTATTCATTGGTATTAATTGCATGCAAAGTACAAAGCTTTACAGAACAAACAAGATATTAACATGATATTTAACAAAAGAGGTTGATGGCAGTATTGGCTCTCCAGCCACTGTAAAAACAAACTTCACGCAGCTCTAAGACGACAGACAGGACTTCTTTCTGCTCTCCATGGGAGTAGCTCTGCTGCAGCTGCCCATAGGAAGGCTGCTCACATTATGAAGGGCCTGTTGGGGATCAGCACTTGGGACCCATCCGGGTAGGACAGTGGAACGTTTTGTCTCTCTGGCATGATGATCATCTTCCTCAGGTGACGGAGGAGCTTTGTAAACTCCGCAATTCAGTGATAGCACCCTCTGGGACTGGCCAGATCTCTGTAGGTGTGTACACCTTTTATTAGTATGGTCGCTCTGATGGCTGTCATACCCCGGGTGTAGCTGTTACCATGGCAGATCAGCTTCTTCCAATGGTGTCCGATGTCACTCCTTTCAACAAACGTATTATGAGACTTAGATTAAGGCACTCTCTAGGTGCCTTGTCCGTTATCTCAGTGTATGCTCCAACCACGGTGAGTAATGTCTCGATGAGGGAGACATTTTTTATTCACAACTTCACTCGGTGTTTGGTGGGTGCCCACAAGGTGACACTTCTCTGGTCATGGGTGACTTCAATGCGACCACTGGCACTGACAGGGGTGTCTATGAGGATTATGTCAGTCCCAATGGGTTTGGCATCCATGGCGAAAATGGCTCCATGTTTCTTGACTTTGCAAAAGAACAGGAGCTGTGGATCGCTAGATCCTTGTTCCAGCACCCTGAGCTGCATCGTTGGATTTGGTACTCCACTACTACTGGTATGGTGAAGGATTTCTATCACATACTCATGGGCAGATGCTGGAGGCTCTTAAAAAACTACAGGGTCTACAGAAGTGCCCAGTTTGTGAATTCTGACCACAGACTTGTTGTTGCTACTCTGAAGATTCAGCTTAGGTCCAGTAGGCTACCACCTACTAGGAAAATGAGGCTGGACCTATCCACACTCCAACATCAGGCTGTTTCTAACAGGTTTGCATGCAGTTTGTGTTAAGATGCGACTGCCGATCCTAATATGATGTGGGAGACCTGAAGGTTGCTGAGGGTTGTGTTGGTGTTACTAGTGTTCCCAGAATGAGATGTTTCATCTTGCAGGGTACTCTGGATATCATTGAGAGGAGTCGCACCACACAGCTTGATGGCATCTCCAGTCTGTACTGGGAACTGAGAAAGATGGCTGCGAGGACTCAGAAGGCAAATAAGGAGGCATTTGTTAGAGAAATCTGTGAGCAAGTGATACACCCTCTATGGTCTAGTGACCCATGTCCTGCTTACAGACGAATCAAAGCATTACACACATCCGAATCTGTTTCTCAGAGTGTTGCAGTCAGGGAGGCAGACAAAACAGTCCTTATGGATAACAATGAAGTTGTGAACTGCTGGGCTGGCTACTTTGAGCAGGTGTTTAAAGCTTATGGTCTGACTAGAACATTGGATATCTCTGAGTCCACAGTCCTTGAGATTGATCCTTCAATTAGCTGTGAACAACCCAATCTAATTGAGATTGCACAGGTGGTGAACCAGCTGAGGGCAGGGAAGGCTGTAGGGATCTGTGATGTCCATGGTGAACGTCTCCAGGCTGGTAGTAAGGCTGTCCTCCTGGCATTGCAAGAAATCTTTGCTTCCATTTGGAAGACGGACATCATTCCAAAATGACTGGAAAATAGGACTTGTAGTCCTTATCTGGAAAGGGAAAGGTGGATTGTGGCAAATATAGGGGCAAAACACTGCTCTCAGTGCCGGGTATGGTCATGCTAGGGTCATCCTCAATAGGATCCGTGATCACCTGCTCACTTATAAGTGACCAGAGCAGTCTGGTTTTATGCCTAAGGAGTATACCATCGACTGCTTCCTGGCACTGAGGGTTTTCATGGAATGCAAACACGAATATTGTCAGAGTTTCTTTACAGGTTTTGTCGATTTTCATAAAGTCTTCAACTCAGCTGATTGAGCTGCCCTGTGGGACATCCTGAGACTTCACGGGATCCCCTCAAAGTTGCTGGATATCATGGCTGGCCTGTACACTGATACTGTGAGTGCTGTGCAAAGTGGAGGCAGAACCTCTGTGTTTTTTCATCAGGGGTGTGTTCTTGCTCCTACTCTGTTCAATGTTTGTATGGACTGGGTGTTGGGTAGAGTCGTGGGGTCCAGCGGCTGTGGGGCATCTGTTAGTGAAGAAAGATTTACTGATTGTGACTTTGTAGATGATGCTGTGATGTTCACAGATTCAATGGAGGATCTGATCGGGAATCTCGAGAGACTGAGCAAGGAGTCTGAGTGTGTAGGCTTGCGAGTGTTCTGAATAAAAACCAAGATCCAGGCCTTTAATGACCTCTTGGGCACAGCCATCAGCAGTGTGTCTGTTTGCGGAGAGAGTGTCGACTTGAGAGAATATGAGAGTTTTACTTACCTTGGCAGCAACATTCATGTCTCTGGTGACTCTTTCTATGAAGTCAGTAGACGGACTGGGAGAACATGGGGGGTCATGAGGTCACTGGAAAGGGGTGTGTGGCACTCCCGATATCTATGAAAAAGGACGAAGGTCCAAATCTTTAGAGTCCTGGTGCTTCCTGCTTTGCTATATGGTCCAATACCAGTTATGGCCCATGTAAAGCTTGCACATTGTGTCCATGTTTGAAAAGGTACTACATTTTTTTTCTTGTACCCTCAAAGTACCCTCAGAATCGTACTGCTTAGATTGACTGATAATTACAAATTGGCCTTGTGTGTTTGTGTGCATGAGTGGGCCCTGCATTAGATTACATCTTTGTCTAGGCTGTCTTATGCTTTATGTTCAGCGCTGACAGGAAAGGCTCCTGCTCCCTACAATCCTGAATTGAAATAAGCAGTTTTTGAGAAAGTTATGTTATTTTATGTCACAATACATGGAAGTGATGATGGATCTGGGGCCTGTTCAGTCAGATTATGTAACAATTAGCTCTCACAGAGTGTGATTAATATCAGCAAGATGACTTATACACTTGTTACTTATTACTTATACACTTGTTACCTTTATTTATGATTCCAAATCCTATTCAAAAACTCAATATTACATGGGAAAATGTTCAATTAAGTAAAAAAATCTAAATTATTTTATGTTTGATGTTTGAGCTTTTTTTATACTGTTGCAGACTCATCTCATATGCTGAGTGTGTGAAGTTTTCCATGAGCAAAGTGTTGATTGATAGGAACTTAACAAAACATTTACAAAAGAAAGGAAACTTTACAGGCTGTCACGCATGCATGTCTGAGGATCACCTTCCTGAATCATCATCCTTGGTATGCAATACCACCCCAGGTGAGAGGGGGCACTGTCGCTAATAGTATCATCTCTTTCTATTCCCGCAGCACAGAGAAGACAACCAATGAGAATTACTGACTCCACCCCTTCTAATTGGAGGAGTATACATTTGAAGTGCTTCTGGGAGGTTGTGTCTCATTGTGGATGAACACTTGACAGAGATGGAGCTCTACACCAGACCTGAGACATTTAAGATGGGACAGCAGCCCTTTGTTTTGTTTTGTATGTGCTTTTTTTGCCACTACGTCTCCCTAGCCTTTAAAGACATGGGGATGGTTTCACATGGAGGCAGACAGGTGGTACCACATCCTGGGGGATCTTCCACAAAGCATATTGGACATAGCAGAGATTGTGACAATACATAGAAACTAAACTGCAAAGTTGTGCAATATTATAAATAAAACATACAGTAAATGAACATAATAAACATGAAAAATACTTGACTTTAAACAACAAAGACATAAAAAAGAAGCCAAGAACATTAATGAGCAGAACCTTAAAATATATAATCTTGAAAATTTACATCATATAATCTAATGATGTTGTAAATATGGAATAGTTATGTTATGGCCCTATTATATATATATATATATATATATATATATATATATATAATATATATATACAGTATATATATATATATATATTGTAACAAAGGCGCTCTTTCAACACCCATCCCGACACAGATGCACACAGAGGCACAGGTATAAAACAAAGAAGCTTTTATTTTTCTTCATCTGTGATCCCCACAGGCACAACACAGTCCCAAGCACAAATAAAGCACCGAAAACACACTCTTATCCTTTCTTCTTCTTCCACCACTCCTCTTCCAAGCTTCGTCCTCCTTCTCCCGACGCTGGGTGGTGGTTGCTGGGCCCTTTTATAGTGCACCCGGAAGTGCTCCAGGTGGTTGATTGCCAAGTTCTAGGTGCACTTCCAGGTGTGGCGAATACGCTGCCCATACGGGCTCAAGAGTCCCTGTTGCAGCACCCCCTGGCAGCGCCTGCAGGACCCAACAGGGCTGCACCCAACTTCAATTCCCATGGAGCCCTGCAGGAAACCGAGTCACCGCTCCAACACGGGGGAGGCCAACCAGCGTCCAGGGGGCGGTATTGCACTGTCCAGGGCTGCTCCCCCTGAATATACAGTGAATGGGTGTCCTGGCCGTCTGCCACATTTTATATATATATATATATATATATATATATATATATATATATATATATATATATATATACTGTATATATAGAGGGGTTTTTTTTTGTTTGTTTACTTTGGTGTTCTTCTTGCTGTAACAAAGGTTTTTGTGTTTTTGCATGTTCATGACCTTCAGCTTCAGTTTTTCCTTTGTTAAGATGCCTTGAGTATAGCAGATATTTCTGGTTTCAATCTTTCTTTGTGTTTTATAGTACTGAATTTGTTTAGCAGGCAGGCTACCTAACCCCTGCCATTCAAAATATGAATAGCATCTTTGCTATCTGGAGACTCATAAATCTGCTAATTTGTGACAATTTAAAAAATGTTAATCTTTAATTTCAGTGAATGACATTATCTTCTGTTACCCAGATATATTATTCATACGCCAAAATGAAAGGACACTTTCTGAATAATGCAGAAAAAGGCTTAGACATTTATGAGCCATTGGTAATTCCTTAAGGAGACATGTGAAGTACAGCTTCAAATCTCAAGATCTGATGACCTAGACCACTAATCTGCAAGGGTAAAAAATGCAGATGGCTTACTAACTTAATAGGCCTTGTATGCTGTGAGGTGTGGTGGTGGGGTAGAGGAGTTTCTAGGGCCTTACTTGCTGGATGCATGCAAACATCTAATTTGATTGAGATGCCTTAGAAAAAGAAAAGCCAAGCATGATATAATGATTAAGAAAGGTAAATTGGTAAGAAAAGGAAAAGCATTAAAAAAGCTGCTATGATTCCTAAAAATAACATTTTAAAAATCAACTGTAATACAGTAAGATTGAATTCACAGAAGAGCAGTAATTGATTAAAATACAAATTGGTTTCAACTTTTAAAATAGAAAACCAAATAGTGACTTTAGAAAAAAAAAAAAATGTATTTTGAAGGGAAACAGCTCCATGCATTGGGCTAGTATGCTACTGCCACCTTTCCAAGAATAGTGTGAATGCCAGCAAAATATTACCACAAACCAATTTTGCAACAGAGTATTCTTCCCCCCCACACTTCTTTTATAAAATAATATGTGAAAAAGTGGTAGGAGAAAGGAAAGAATTATGCACTTCAGGAAGTGAGACAATTCAATGCAGTTTATGAACATCAAATGCACTGAGGTGCAACATGTAGACTCTTACAAGTTCATGGGCTTTATATTTCAAACATTCTCATTGGTCAGCAACCATAGGCCAAGTAAGCTTGGTTAGATCTTCTCAACAGTCTACACACCATCATAGACAGATTATACATTATTTGTGCAATGGAGGAAATTTAGGAAACAAGCATAACAAAATATACTTCATACAGCACCAAAATAGCCAAACTGAAAAGACAGCCATTCTTTCCTGAATTGACTGGAAACACCTTCACCAGATTCATCAATGCATGGCTTGGAAACACCACTCAAACAAAAAAAAAGTTCCACAAAGCATCATTATGACAGCAGCACAGATTATCGACACAGATTTCCACACCATGGAATATAATTTCACTAGCCATTGCTGAAGTGCAGGTCAATCTACCATCAGAGTTCTATGCCACCCTGGACAGCATATCTTCCTCTGATACACTAATGGTCAAAAGCATTAGAATACCTCAATTTTTCCTGTTTTTCCTCAAATTTTATCAGCTGAGACCTAAAATGGTGAAAAGGGTTAAAATGTAAAGTTTAGGTTAGCAAATACTCAAAGTACTAGGGTGTTGTACCGTGTTAGCCATTATGAATGTAGAGAAAAGCCAAGCAAAATGACACCTTTTATTGGCTAACTAGAAAGATTACAATATGCAAGCTTTCGAGGCAACTCAGGCCCCTTCTTCAGGCAAGATGTAATCTTGCCTGAAGAAGGGGCCTGAGTTGCCTCGAAAGCTTGCATATTGTAATCTTTCTAGTTAGCCAATAAAAGGTGTCATTTTGCTTGGCTTTTCTCTACAAATACTCAAAGAAATAGAAATAACAGGATATTACAAACGGGCCTTCTTCAGGGAACAAATAACAGGTTACAACTTACAGATGTTCTCTAGCAATTGATGTAAATTAAGCCTTGTAAGTTGTAGCAAACAATTTGCACAGGTGTCCCGTCTTCTGTGCACCACCACCACCTGAACAAGGCACCATGCAGTCCTTACTTTGATGGATTGAAGGCCAGATGTCCACATGACCATCATCATCTAATCTTCCATGTGAAGCCTGAAAACAATGAGGACTGATTTAGATCATTTGCTGCATGTTAGGTAGAGTGCCCAGTGAGAGCTGGCTGGTCTCGTGGCCTCAGGACCCCTGCAGATTTTGTTTTTTATCCAGCCCTCTGGAGTTTTTTTTTTGTTGCTGTTGTTTTTTCTGTCCTCCTGGCCATCAAAACTTACTTTATTCTTTGTTACTTAGTATTGTATTCCAATGATAATGGCAAGAAAACAACAGTTAACAAATGAAATGAGACAGAGCATTATTACCCTTAGAAGTGCAGGCCTTTCATTTAGAGAAATTGCAAAAAAAATCAAAGTGTCATTGAGTACAGTGTCCTACACAATACAAAGGCAAATGGAAACTGGAAGAAACTCTGATTAGACCCAATGTCACAACCCAATCAGAAGACAAGTTGCTGTGGGTCACCAGCTTGCAATGATAAGCTAAAAAAAGAATTACTGTAAGGAGAAACAAAAGTCATTGTAGAGAAACAGTAAGAGAAACCTGGTGAAAGGGAGATTGTGGAGAAGTACCAAAGATGGACAAATGTGCAATTTACCTCACTGGTAAAGCAGTTTTTATCCATTTCCAACCCACTATATATCCATCCATTTTCCAACCTGCTGAATCCGAACACAGGGTCACGGGGGTCTGCTGGAGCCAATCCCAGCCAACACAGGGCACAAGGCAGGGAACCAATCCCGGGCAGGGTGCCAACCCCACTATATATTTGTATTCTAATTCTTTAGGACTTTGGGTCCCTTTAGTTAACCCTTCCTTGTGCATGTTTTCTAAAATAAACATGTTTGATACATTTCCATTCCTAGTCATAATCCAAGGTGTGTCAAGACAGTTGAAACTTTTACCTTTTGCACTAAATGCCATATTCAAGGAAAATAAATTCAGACAGGTTTAATATTATGCAACTAGAAGCATAAAAATTAGATACTTTAGAATAAGATTTTATCTTACTTAATACTCTGCTCGTAAGCTTAGCGAACCTGAAAAATGAAATGGATATTACAGAAATGTAAAAAATGCTATAACAACGCAAATTTAATTCAAGCTCATTTTATTTACATTTGTTGCACACCATCTGTTATCAAACTACGCTCGGATTAGTTCATTACATTAGTTTTAATGCACTGGTGCTTGGTGAAATCTAAAACAATCTTTTTTATTTTTATACTTTTGAAAGTGAGATTTATACCATTGGAAATATTTTATTTACTTTGTGGGAACTAATTGAAACATACATTGCTCTGCTGCTAATTTTTTTTCTTTCTTTGTCCTCAAGATACTGCAATAAATCCAAAACATTATGAAAATGCTTGAATGTTGTTAACACTATGGGGCATACTTGACCTGTCCTTGAGCCCACAATAATGCCAAGGAGGACATAATACATTAAAGAAAGTGTTATAAACAATAATAAGAAACACAAGGAAAGGGAACAGGAGAAGTATCAAATATGAAAATAAAATCCATTCGAGCACAAGTACACCTACACCTTTAAAACTCTTTGTTTACCAGGTGGGGGGTTTCCAA
This sequence comes from Erpetoichthys calabaricus, assembly GCF_900747795.2. Taxonomy (NCBI): domain Eukaryota; kingdom Metazoa; phylum Chordata; class Cladistia; order Polypteriformes; family Polypteridae; genus Erpetoichthys; species Erpetoichthys calabaricus. The sequence continues at coordinate 168,715,994 of NC_041399.2, read as the reverse complement.
CCAGGATCCCGAGTTGTTTCGTCATGTAGTGGGTGTGGCAATGCACTGTACCAGTGCATGCTCCCCAACCTGACTTGGTGTCAAGTGTACTTATCACTTTAACACCGAAACAGTAACCATACTCTACCATACTTTTCAAAGTGTATTGCTGTCTACCCTTAGTTTCTCCCTCCAGTTTGATCGTTATTTAACTCACCTCCCAAGTGACAAAAGCTTTAACTCTGTACACCACATTAGGAAATCACTGCACACTGGAGAGATTCCAAAGGACTGGAAAATGGCAAACATCATCCCATTATATAAAAAAGGTGACATGGCAGATCCAAGCAACCATAGGCCAGTAAGCTTAACATGCATCACAGGAAAATTAATGGAAGGAATTTTTAAGGATAACATTGAGCAATACCTAGGAAGGACAGGAGTTATTCTGAACAGTCAACATGGGTTCAGAAGAGGAAGGTTGTGTTTTACTAACATGCTGGAATTCTATGAGGAGGCAACAAAAGGACATGATCAAAGTGGAGTATATGATATTATTTATCTTGACTTTCAGAAAGCATTTGATAAGGTGCCACATGAGAGGTTGGGCATCAAATTTTTAGATGGGTGCAGAATTGGCTCAGACACAGGAAGCAGAGGATGATGGTGTGAGGAACCTCATCAGAATCGGCTGATGTTAAGAGTGGTGTTCCACAGGGGTCAGTGCTAGGGCCACTGCTATTTTTAATATAAATAAATGATTTAGATAGGAATAGAAGTAACAACCTGGTTAAGTTTGCAGATGACACCAAGATAAGTGGATTACAGAAGGACTTGGATAGCATACAGGCTTGGGCAGATTTGTGGCAGATGAAATTTAATGTCAGTAAATGTAAAGTATTACATATAGGAAGTAAAAATGTTAGGTTTGAATACACAATGAGTGGTTGGAAAACCGAGAGTACACCTTATGAGTAGGATTTAGGAGTCAAAGTGGACTCTAAGCTATCAACCTCCAGACAGTGTTCAGAAGCCATTAAGAAGGCAAACAGAATGTTAGGTTATAGAGCACAATGTGTGGAGTACAAGTCCAAGGAAGTTATGCTCAACCTTTATAATGCACTGGTGAGGCCTCATCTGGAGTACTGTGTGCAGTTTTGGTCTCCAGGCTACAAAAAGGACATAGCAGCACTAGAAAAGATCCAGAGAAGAGCGACTAAGCTGATTCCAGGGCTACAAGGGTTGAATTATGAGGAAAGATTAAAAGAGCTGAGACTATACAGTTTAAGCAAAAGAAGATTAAGAGGTGACATGATTGAAGTGTTTAAAATTATGAAGAGAATTAGTACAGTGGATCGAGACTGTTGTTTTTAAAATGAGTTCATCAACAACACGGGGACACAGTTGGAAACTTAAACATCGTTTCTTATTCATTAAACATTCTTTACACAAAGAACGATAGACACTTGGAATAAGCTACTAAGTAGTGTGGTAGACAGTAAGACTTTAGGGACTTTCAAAACTCGACTTGATGTTTTTTTGGAAGAAATAAGTGGATAGGACTGGCAAGCTTTGTTGGGCTAAATGGTCTGTTCTCGTCTAGATTGTTCTAATGTTCTAATCATTCCCAAACCACTTCCAAAGTAAAATCACTCTCTGGATCTTCTAATAACTCTCCCTTCTAACTGGAAGAAACTTGCTCATCAGTCTCCTAACCCTTGTTTTCAGTTCTTCTTGTTTTTTAAATAGAAATGGCAAGTGTAGGACAGAACAAGTCAGTTACTCAATGCTGTTGAGAATTCAAAGGGCAAAGCTCATGCATTGTAGTCTCGCTGAAGCCAGACATATAGTTTTTTGCTTAAATCTGGGTAGGAACATTTGGATGGCTCAATGAATGTCACATTTCTAAACCAATCTAATGCCTCATGAAGGTGGTACTCAAAGTTGGGGCGGTGATTCTAAACTGCAAAGATCAGAGGTGCTCTTATTAATCTGCTCTGATCTGTTTACAACGAACTGTCTACATTCGTAAAATCTAAAAAAAACCCTATTAGACATATAAGCTGCATGCGCAGACAGCACATTGCACATTTTAAAAATAAACAATCTGATGTAAGGGAACAACCTTTGGCAATCAACAGCCTCAATGGACAAGTGGTAAACGTGAATGATACATGTGTTCCCTGTTATTCAGTGTTACAAGAGGTGAAAAAGAGAGTGCAGGCAGGGTGGAATGGGTGGAGAAGAGTGTCAGGAGTAATTTGTGACAGACGGGCATCAGCAAGAGTGAAAGGGAAGGTCTATAGGACAGTAGTGAGACCAGCTATGTTATATGGGTTGGAGACGGTGGCACTGACCAGAAAACAGGAGACAGAGCTGGTGGTGGCAGAGTTAAAGATGCTAAGATTTGCATTGCATGTGACAAGGATGGACAGGAATAGAAATGAGTACATTAGAGGGTCAGCTCAAGTTGGACGGCTGGGAGACAACGTAAGAGAGGCGAGATTACGTTGGTTTGGACATTTGCAGAGGAGAAATGCTGGGTATACTGGGAGAAGGATGTTAAAGATAGAGCTGCCAGGCAAGAGCGAAAAGAGTAAGACCTAAGAGAAGGTTTATGGATGTGGTAAGAGAAGACATGCAGGTGGTGGGTGTGACAGAGCAAAATGTTGAGGACAGGAAGATATGGAACAGGAAGATCCCATGTGGCGACCTCTAACGGGAGCAGCCGAAAGAAGAAGAAGAAGAAAAATGATAATGTAGGAGTCAATATGAGCTTGAAAGAACTTGCAACTATAATCATGGATATGTGAACTGCAAAATACACTTTTGTAGTAAAAGATGTGTTACACTCCATCAAAAGGACTGCCGTTAAGAGAGCTAATAATGAGAAGCCAAGCAAAATGACACCTTTTTTGCCTAACTAAAAACAGTACAATATGCAAGCTTTCGAGGCAGCTCTAGCAGGATTGTAAACTGATTGAAGAAGAGGCCTGAGTTTCCTCAAACGCTTGTATATTGTAATCTTTTATGTTAGCCAATAAAAGGTATCATTTTCCTTGACTTCTTTTTGCATCCATAATGCCTAACACAGTACAACAGCCTGCCATTGGAGAGCTGATAATGAAAAGCCACAGGAGATGCAGATTTCAGTACTCAAAACACCCGAATCAACAAATCTGCCTCACAACACTAGTAGATGCATAGGTGAGGTTGCACAACATTCACCCTCTGACTCTATGTCTAAACAAATAACTAAAAAAATGTAATATTACTGTCTAATTGGAAATTCAAACAAGCCATGACAATTTAGCCACAGCATTTTAACATATTGTATATCGATAAACCACAATGCTTATCTAAACTCTATTTGCTATTGTTATGTCATATAGTGATGCATTAGTTAAAATGCCAGGTATTGTAGCAGACAGTGCCACTTCTCAAACTTGTGGAGCCATGTAGCTGCGGTGGTCTAGGTGTCTGTCTGTCTGTCTTCACTGTTGTAGTACTCATTACAGTATACAAATTAATTATTAAGCTTCAGTTACCTTCTGCTATTGACACCCTGAAAGGATAACAGCAGTTTTAGCTATTTACTTTCTCTCATCTTCAAGTCTTTTGTCCAGTTTCTTTTGCTCTTTTCTTGAAACCCCCAGTGGCGGTTTTAAATGCACAGACTGAAGAAAATGGGGGCGGGTGTTTTAGAAAGAAGCCCTATGGGTGTAGCCTTTGCAGCACATTATTCCACTATTTCCACTATTTACTACATGCTTTTTAATTCGTTGTCCACAGATGTGTATTCTCGATTGGGAATCATGTCTGACCCCATGAGAGTACATGCAGTGTGGTTGGTTGGCAAGGCCAGCATGGACAATGCCCGTTGGGTATAAATAAAGTACAGTTAAGCTCGATATAAAAGTCGACACCCTATCATCTTTCTGACTTACTCACATTAAAGTATTAATACTCCAGGAGATATATCTGATGACTTTAGACTCTGGATGTTCCAAACAATAAGTTTCTTTCTTCTTTTGGGCATATGATAACCCTATCCCTTTGCCACTTCCACTCCTTAAATGTTCCTAGCACTTTCCTCCACGCATTTTAGGACTGTCATTCTGTCACTCTCTTTTGGCCTTTTACCTTAAACTCTTTCACATCAAATCCCTCTGTTAAAATTCCTCACTAACACACCATAGCAGAGTTTGCATTCCTAGGTACTATTGTTGGCAAACTGGCACTGGCATCTCTCTGGAAAGTGCCTCATTCTGTCTTTCTCTTATAATACCTGGAAGTGTTGTTACTGTAATCTGATTCTCCTTGAACTCTCTTTATAGAATAGCAACAGCTCATCTGGTTCCACCATGAGGAAATGGATGTCAAACTCCAATCTTGTGGGTGGCTGAACGTCTGATGATTGCTGAAAGTGGGAGCTCAGCCTCCTTCTTTCCTTTTCTTTTTCAGTCTGGTTGCTGACAGTGAGAGCTCAGTTACCTTCTTTCCTTTTATTTTTCAGTGTGGGTGGACTACTACACTCCATGGTTTGTCATGCAAGTTCCAACAGCGATTTCTTTTGACTCTGTATAATATTACTACTCATGTGAATGGGGTGGGTGGCAGAAGCCAATGGGAGATGTTTTTATCTTTTAAATGCATTTGTCATGTTTCTTATTTTTATTTAAATTCTTTTTCATTTACTCTTTCAATAAAAATCCAATCACAAAAAGAAAAATAAATAAAACATGGCTAATGTTTCCAGAGGAAAAAGTGGGTGATCATTGATAATCGGTGTTCTATAAAATCTCTTAATTGAACATGCTTAGGTGAAGCAGAACAAATTATCATGCCAAATCTAATGAAAATGTATGAAACAACTGTCATGAAGCATCAAATTCATGTCACTGCCTTTTCAGCTGTCAGGAATTGTCCTTTAGGGGCCATCATAAAAGTAGTCATTAATAAAAGAAAGTCAGCTATCCAACATTTGAGTAAAGACATTACTATTGATATGAATATCCATTTGATTAAGAAATGAGAACTTTATTCAGTAATAACATTCATAAAAGATTGTAGAATATATGGTAAAGGTATTTTATAATGAACAGTAACATCCCATTTCTGAAAATGTCACCTAGATTATCATACTGTAAGTACAACATTGGCAAGTGTACACATTTTTCCAGCATGTTGCACTAAATTTATGCCATTAGTTTGTGGAAAGGTACTGTAATCAACACAGGAAGTACCAATAGAACATTAGTGCAGTACGGATAAAATTGTATTAGTCAGTGCAGTGCGTACAAATAGATTTATAAACATTTATAAACGGCAGAACAAATATAGTGAATGCTAACAATTCAAGATGTCTGAACATTTCAGCAATAGTAAAGTATGAAGGTCAAACATGTTTTTATTTACTGCCGTATCATATGCCATAGTGTAAATATTAATTTATACATTGCATTATATTTTAAGGCGATGTAGAAAATAATAGGGAAAAATTAATATCAGACACTAAAATGTATTTAGTTCATACTGTTCCAAACAAGTTATATTTTGCTGTAAGCTAATCTAGAGTGGCAGAGTAAAAAATTTAAAAGAAGTGTACTGTAAATGAACTGTTTTAAAATATGAAAACATAATTTAAAATCTGATCACATTTTTTCACATTATCATCTACAAAGCAGTTTGATTTATTGACAGCTTCGCTCACACATCACTACATGTAGTTTAGTTTTCTCAGTATATCAACAGTAGTGTTTATCATGTCAAGTCAAGTCAAGTTTGGGAGCATGCACTGTTACAGTGCATTGCCGCACCCACTACATGACGAAACATCTTGAGATCCCGGTTTGTGACCCCCCCAGGCAGACACGCGGTCCAGTCCCACCCTCCAGAAATGACCCTTTATCTGCCGCAGCCAGGTGTTATGTGGACGACCCCTTGGCCTGGTCCAGCCACTCGGGTCCCCAACAATGAGGATCTTACAAGCTGGATCACCCTTTGGGAAACGCGCCACATGGCCGTAGTGCCATAACTGACGCTCCCTCACAATGCAAGTAATGTGCCTCATTCGGGACTCCATGAGCAACCGCTCATTCAACACAAAGTCAAACCAGTGGTACCCAAGGACTCTCTGAAAAGACACAGTATCAAAGGAGTCCAGTCTTCATCTCAGGTCACTGAATAGCATCCATGTCTCGCAACCATCTAGCAAGACAGGAAGCACCAGGACTCTAAAGACTTGGACCTTCATCCTTTTGCATAGATATAGGGAGCGTCACACACCCCTTTCCAATGACCTCATGACCCCCCCATGCTCTCCCAATCCACCTACTGACTTCACAGGAAGCGTCACCAGAGACATGAATGTTACTGCCAAGGTAAGTAAACCTCTTGACAAACTCAACACTCTTTCCGCAGACAGACACACTGCTGATGGCTGTGCCCAAGAGGTCATTAAAGGCCTGGAGTGTTTATGTGTTTATGTTAAAGTTTAATTGTACTTTGTACAAATAACAACAAATCTGAACTAATCGGATTACACCGCATTGTATTTTTAATAAAAGCCTTTGATTTTTGTAAGAGCCATTCCACCCGCACATCACAGTTTCCGTGGTGTGTTCTGCGTATGCATGATAAAAACAATGAAAAAGGCAGAGTGTGCAATAATGCTGACTGGAGCGCCACAAACCAATTACTGACTTTTTTCATTCACTTTGAGTCGCTCTTGCTGAGGATATGGTAATAGAAGAACTAAGAGGACTTAGAGGATGTGTTTGATTGTGCAAACTCATTAACATTCACTGATAACAATTTACCCATTAATACACAGTGAGGACATGCTAAACTCATGCAGAGGCAGGAATAACAGCTTTGCGCTACCTACAGAGGCTGGTGTAAAGGAGCTTTGTGTGTGGCAGCAGCAACGTTGAGGGATGGGGGTGGGAGCTTGAGGTTATTATGGGCAAAGGCACAGACTGCAGACATAGCACTTACTGAACCTGTCACCTTTTTTAGGAGCTCTATTAGCCATACCTCACATGACAAATTACTGGTACAGTTTACATGTTTGGTAGAAAAATGCAGAGGAGGCTTTGCTTCTGATGCGTAGCTGTCAGTGAGGAGCCAGAGGAAAGATTGGCACAGGGGTTGCCTCTGACTTCAGGTGAGCGGAGTGAGGTGGGAGCGTCTGTCGCCAAATGGTGTAAGCGACCTTTGAAATAATGAAAAAGACTTCCGTTTAAAATAAGAATTTAACCAATCATATAGAATACAGACAGCAATTCACATCTGGGTATCAACATTCATGTCAATAACAGTGACTTTCCAAGGTGACAGTTAGTGACTTTCCAAGGTGAATTCATCTCCTGTGACTGAAATAAGCTGTGGAAGAAAGCAATGTTTTGCTCTGTACTTTTTTTTCTCCTTAAAATGACATGGATACACTGTTTTGCAATATGCATGTAATCTGAAGATGCAAACCAACACTCGATAATAATTTTTTGCTTGAAAAATAAAGATATTTGGTAAGTTTTAAGGCTTTTTCTTTCACCAAATGACCTATGTATCTATTAGCCCAATTGTAAGCTGCAAGAACAGACAAGAATTCAAAACTTTATAAAAAGTGCTTCACTTTATGACACAATTTTATGCGGCAAATATACTCTATAATTGTAAAGAAAAAATCTTGAAAAATATTGAATTTATTCTTTAAGGCTTAGGAGTATAATTTTATGACTTTATGGTTTTGACCTTTCACTTTGTTTATCTACTTTGATTTTTGCCTCTTCCATCTCCTGGTCCTTTCCATAATGACACTCCCGCCTTGTCAATTGTTCCAGAACAATCAGGTTTACACATCTGGGGGGATGATTCCTTATAAAACAAGTGATTTATTTGAAACTTTCACCTATGACTAAATTAAAGTTTAGTATTAGAAAATAAATCAAGAATAAAGAAAAGCAGCCAATTTTAATACGAAGTAAGAATGTGGCAAACAAAATACAGGTATGTTTACCATATGCAAAAATTAATATCCTTATCGGAGCCAATACATTTTCTTAGATCACACTGTGATAGATGGATCATTTATTGTTATTTGCATAGTAATTTTGTCTCTTTCCTGAGGATCTTGTTTTCAATCTGGGGAGCGTCCAACATAGCAGAACAGGAAATTTAAAAGCAAAGTTAACAAACAATAATTTCTTTAAAACAGACACAAGAACCCTTAATTAGTAACAAGACAGTCAATGCCACTAAATCTCTCCTGAATAGTGTGAATATAGAAAATGAAACATTTTTAAGAGCAAGATAAAAGCCAGATAGCACCCCTCAGCACATGCAGGATTAAATGTATACCTTTAACATTTGTTCAGTTCTCCTCACTTGACATTTATCCCTCACTAGCCATCACAAGAGGACTGGAACATGCATGTGCATGATGATACCGATCACACCAAGCAATATCTTTGCAAAATAATGCAATACTTTCTTGAAATAATGCAATAAGTATTGTGAAATAGAACAACATTATTGCAAAATAATGCAGTTCTTTGGTGAAATAATGTAATAGGTTGGTAAAATAATGTAATGAAAAATAATAAAAAGTGGTTGGAATAAGCTTCCACATAAGGGCTTTTTGCCCTGCTAAAACACTTCCTTTAAAACCAAATGCCTTTTAACCATGGCATGATTTAGCAAGTTGGAAAAAGAAAAATTATTTTTCTTTTTTGTCCCAAATTCCAAAATGTCATGTTCTGCTTAAGTTAGTCAGTCAGTCAGTCATTTTTCAACACGCTATATCCTAACGCAGGGTCACGGGGGTTCTGCTGGAACCAACGCCAGCCAGCACAAGGCGCAAGGCAGGAACAAATTCTGGGCAGGGTACCAGCCCACTGCAGGACACACACAACAACAACAACAACATTTATTTATATAGCATATTTTCATACAAATAATGTAGCTCAAAGTGTTCTACATAATGAAGAAAAGATAAATAAAATTCAAAGTAAGAATTAGAATAAGACAACAATAATTAACATAGAATAAGAGTGAGGTCCGGTGGCCAGGGAGGACAGAAAAAACAAAAAAAACTCCAGACGGGTGGAGAGAAAAAATAAAATCTGTAGGGGTTCCAGGCCATGAGACCGCCCAGTCCCCTCTCGGCATTCTACCTAACATAAATGAAATAGTCCTCTTGTATTTAGGGTTCTCATGGAAGGACTTGATGATGATGGTTATGTAGACCTCTGGCTTCCAATCCATCAATGCAGGAACAGCACGGTGCTTTGATTAGGTGGTGGTGGCGCAGGTCGCCACCACAGAAAAGAGGGAAAAGTAACAGAAGAGAGAGTAGGGGTTAGTACGGATTTTAGAGCCACCATGAATAGTTATTATAATGAATTGAATATACAGAGTATCAGGATTAAATGAAGGTAAAGTTATCAGAAGGCCATGTTAAAGTAATGTGTTTTCAGCAGTTTTTTAAAGTGCTCCACTGTATTAGCCTGGCGAATTCCTACTGGCAGGCTATTCCAGATTTTAGGTGCATAACAGCAAAAGGCCGCCTCACCACTTCTTTTAAGTTTTGCTCTTGGAATTCTAAGCAGACACTCATTTGAGGATCTAAGGTTACGATTTGGAATACAAGATGTCAGACATTGCGATATATAAGATGGGGCGAGATTATTTAAGGCTTTGTAAACCATAAGCAGTATTTTAAAGTCAATTCTGAATGACAAAGGTAACCAATGTAGTGACATCAAAACTGGAGAAATGTGCTCGGATTTTCTTTTCCTAGTTAAGATTCTACCAGCTGCATTCTGCACTAGTTGCACATAATTTATGTCTTTTTTGGGTAGTCCTGAGAGGAGTGCATTACAGTAATCTAGACGACTGAAAACAAATAGCATGAACTAATTTCTCTGCATCTTTCAATGATATAAGAGGTTTTTGCTATGTTTCTTAAGTGAAAAAATGCTGTCCTACTGGTCTGATTAATACACCAAGCACACACTAGGGACAATTTAGGATCTCCAATGCACCTAAACAGCATGTCTTTGAACTGTGGGAGGAAACCAGAGCACCCGGAGGAAATGCGCACAGACACGGGGAGAACATGCAAACTCCACACAGGGAGGACCCGGGGAGCGAACCCAGGTCTCCTTACTGTGCCACCGTGCCGCCCATCTGCTTAAGTAAAGCTTATTCCTACAGACATAATATGAAATAGAACTCAAAATAAAAAGTGCATTGCAGTCTGTAGTACACCCAGTGGCATCATCAACATGCAAATGCAAGACCACCAAAACAAAATCAGAACAAAGCAATTTGGCAAAACAGAAAGAATAAGGCAGTAAACAATGTAATCAGTCAGCTGTATGGCTAAGAATAGCAAATCAGTTACAAGGCAGATTATGGCAGTAGTTACCTGAAAAGCTTGTGTGGTCAAAAGCAGCAAACTTTTCTTAGTTTAGTCTCTTTCAAAGTATATAACATTTATTGAAATAATTTGCTATGAACAGACCACCCATATTGAAAGTTTGATTCAAAGCTATATAAAACATATTTAAAGAATTACATGTAAATGAGCTAGGACTGAAAAGCATACTTTTTTAACTCTATAATGCCTTAATCATTTCTGTATATATATTAAATTAATCATATTAATATTTCTTAACATAAAAATACACACATTTATATGCAGTGCTCTTTAAGAAACTATAGACAGGATTCACAACATTAAAAGGAAGTCGAAAGCAGTCCACAGTATAAAGCATCTGCCTTGGAACCCTCAACACATAATGTGACACTTTTTGCCTTCAGTTCCCATGGCAACTGATATAACCAGCAGGTGTGAAAGCTGCAGTATTTAATGCATTCATTCTCTCTAGGTGGGTGAAGGTTACAGAAAATGTTTAAATTTTTTACTTCTTACTGCCTTCCAAATAGATAAGACAGTGTTACGTTTCAAACACACATAGTTTTGTATGTAGCCATTACCTGCTGTATACTGTACCCATTTTCTTGAATCTATGCACATTTTGCATCAAACAGTCATTAAACACTTATGTATAGTATATAAGGTTTAAAACGTTGTCTTTCATACAGCAGGCGCATTTCACAATGTGCTCCCTCTGCTTTGTTCTGTACAGAATTTGGAACATTGTCATCTTAGTTTTTGGCTCAAATGTGGGCTGCCTTTATATTGTCCAAACATTTGGAATGGAACATTAATTTTTATACAATGTAAATGAATAAAATAAAAAAAACAACAATGCAACATTTTCAACTGTATTATACGCATACAGGGTGGTCATTTTGGTAAGGAATTTAAAATACTAATGCATTAATTATCCTTAATTGTTTTTGCTTTATTTTCTATTGTAAGCCTGAAATTAGTGTGTTAAAGCTGTAACTATGATGTTTCTTTATATGGATTTATTTAAAAGTTATTTTTATTTATAATATTGTTATCGTTTATTTTAAACTTGCAGAATTATCACATATTTAATACTCATATAATGAAACACTGCATTTTGTAGAATAATATTAGTCCAAATACAAGTCTCTATTCCTAAGCAAATCATTTGCCTGCTTAAACTATTTTTTTAATGAAGTGTTCTCCTACAGGGTTCAGACTCCGCAGAATAAAGCCTTTAGTTGGTGCTGCAAGTTTCCATGGTAACACAATAATCCATCGACTGAAAAGGCAATCAGAAGCAGTATCTCTACACTTAATCACTGGACCATGGTTTGCAGTTTAAAAACAAATTGAAAAATGTGAAAAATGAAAAAAAGACCTTGTCTTATCCTATATATACAACTCCAAAATAAAATATTTTGTCACATCTAGTCAGCAATGGCCTTAGGTTTCATGCTGAAATGCTGCCAAAGTAATGTAGCTTTCCAGTGATTTCAATGCTTGACACAGACTAGTGCTAAACTGTCAGTGCTAGTTATTTTTTGCCCCACTATTTTCAGTGATGTAGTCATTTTCACCTTTTTGTATACCTGTTGTAGTTATTTTGGTAGTGCGTTCTTGTTTTAGGGTAATGGGCTATAATGAAAAAGTTTACCAGGATGATGTTCAACAATCTATGTGTTTATTAAGCACAGTTAATTCAGTTTCAGAGTCACGAGGAGCTGGTGCCCATCTTGAAAGCAGCTGCTACAAAGCAAAATCCAACTCTGAATTGTTTGCTAGACTATAGCAAGGTGCTACATATAGTTCAGACTGAATAGTAGACCCATTTGGTTCGTTGTATGGAGATTACATAATTCTAAATAGATTTACAAGCATGTCAGTGTGGATATTATATCAAGCTCTGAACAAATAATTTGTATCCTTTAATATTGGAAGTGACTTCCCTTGCATCTTCTATAACTCTGTGATGGCCAGTACAATTTTCTACACTGTGGTAAGCTGGGCTGGTAACATCATTTCAACAGAGACCCACCAAATCAACAAGCTAATTAAAAAGGCAGGCTCAGTTATGGGATACACTCTGGACCCCCTGCAGGTAGTAGCAAAGGAGAGAATTAAAACAAAACTTAGTGCCATTATGAACAATTCTGCACATCCCCTCTCTCTGATACACTAATACTAAGTACTTTCAAACAATGAATTATTCAGCAGAATTGTGTCAAGAAATGCTACTGGGGCTCCTTTACACCAAGAGCAAATACACCTGCATAATGCCTCACTGTGACTGTGACAGCCAAGTCAGAAGTCTTCTTTCTTTTTAATTTTCTTGCTTTATAATCATTCTAGTGTGTGTTCAAATACGTGAGTGTGTATATTAATTTATTTATTTGCTTATTGTATATACTCACGGATAAGTCGGAACTTGATTTTACTGTATAATTTCTGGTGTTTTATAATGTCGGTCATATAAATCGAATGTGGAAAACTCACGCTTTTGGTCCAAGAGATTATGATATGCTAACGCCCACCTGAGAGAGTAACCATGAAGCACACAGCCTTTTTTTTCTCTATGTATGGTGCCTATGTGACCACACGGTAATACCCCAACTATTCTAAAGTGACATTTGCACTGATTTGTGTTTTTTGTATCTCCCACCCTCATACACCTTTATCGTAACAGCATCCCTTATCTACAATGGAGCATTCGATCAGAAGAAAATATGAAGCTGAATTTAAATTAAATGTCATTGAAGTAGCTAAAGAAATTGGTAACTGCACTGCTACAACAAAATTCGATGAGTTTGAGAAACTGAAGTGAGATTGGAGGAGGCAAGAAGGTGTAAAAAAAAAAAATTTAAGTGTCACATTTTTGAACGGCCGTATAAGTTGGGGTCTGATTTTATGATCGATTTTTTGGGTTTCAAGACACGACTTATACATGAGTATATATGGTACTTATCTACCTGTTTATATATTGATTTATGTAGAAGAGTTTCTGTAAAAAATCAAATTTCCTCCTGGGGATAACTAAAGTTCTATCTATCTATCTATCTATCTATCTATCTATCTATCTATCTATCTATCTATCTATCTATCTATCTATCTATCTGTCTGTCTGTCTGTCTGTCTGTCTGTCTGTCTGTCTGTCTGTCTGTCTTTTAGCAATGACTTCTTGCAAAAAATCTAAATTACTCCATACTATTTTCAATATCTCTAGCTATTTAAATGTTATGTTTATACTTACATTATGGGAGAAAAAACTAACAAGACATGTATCCTGTTTTTAATCAGCACATTTTAAGTTTATATAGTTATTCACTTTTCATGGAGTACATAAATCACCCAGTTTGCACACTCCCCTTCAATATGATACGCAAGTTCAGACGCCTAAGCAATCTTAGATTTTAGACCTTTATCTTCTGCTTTTTGCTTGCTAGTCATTTATTTGGGAGAATGGGAGTGATTCGGGATAAGTGGAAAAAAGGATTACATTTAATACTGTGTAAGAGACATAATTATCTTATATTATTGTACTGTTCTTTTTTTGAAAGATTTGGTGAGATTATAAAGCAAAAAAAAAAAATGAATGAGTGGGATGGATATTAATTCATTTATGGAATGAATATTAGTTCATTGATTTATTTCTTTTCTCCTGTGCTGCATACTGCATAGAGTAATGTTCCCCATGCAGCTAAACAGCATCCATAAAACACATGAAAGACATTTATTAATGGTTACATTATACTCATTTGAAATACAAGGATTGCAGTATTCTGAACAGACTGTAGGGGTTTAGCTGGTACTGCTTACAACCTCAAGCAAAACACCTAGCATGATTTTAAACACTGAAATTTAAAATAAAATGTTTCAGCCAACAAAAACTATTTTATACTAAAACGTTTTAGTATAATGAGCATTAAATATGTGATTACACATTATAAAAAAGGATAGTTTTTTTAGAATTTTGAGAACAGACTCACACTTTGAGCAAAGTCCCAATAATAATTTTATATAATTTACAACTGCCCAGCATTCTGTTGTACCATTGTAATGTGACATTGTGCTTCAAAGAGGCTAGTATCAGCATTAAGAAAGGACAGTTTTTCTGGTGGAATAATATACTGCGATTAAGCTGGAAGTGAAACAATGAATTAGTCTCCCCAGACGTGAACTGACAAGTCAGTGACAGGTTATTTGATTCCAAAATCAAATCTATAAATCATCACAAATAAATCCATGGAAATTAAGAACCTATAAATACCAATCCACAACAGGCATTAAACAAAAAAGACCACATTTGGATTCATCAGTATGATAGTATGATGGAGTAGTTAACAAGGTTAACAAAAACAACAACAAGGTTAACTTTATTTGTCATTCAAAACCATGTACAGCAGTGCACAGCAGTGTACAGCAGAATGAAATGTCATCTCCCATCCCAATTATGTGCAAGAATAGGCTGTACGATACACTAACAACTGGAATAAACAACAGAGAATCACCAGCATACAGTACTTCAATACATATACCTTTCAATATAATGCAACAAAATACACCACATAAAAGTAACTTAATAACCAATAACAGAAATATTATTAAACAATTGGTTATACTGCACAGAATATCAAAGTATTATGACAAAATATACTGAGAACACATACAGTACTAATAAAAAAAATTGCACAGATGGGTTACAGTATATACTGCACTGTATTAATGGATAAGCATTGTAATAACCGACTGATCATTGCTTAGGAATCTGTCAATCTCTAGCAAGCTCTTCACGTGCTCTGCAGAAAGTTCAGTTGCTTCTGTCTTGACTAGGGAGGAGGTATGTTGAGTCCAGAAGAGATCATTTGTTATCTTTACTCCAAGGAACTTTATGCTCCAAACTGACTCCACAGTGAAGCTGTTGATTGAGAGAAGAGAGTAGATGGCATGGTTCTTTCTAAAGTGAACAGTGATTTTGTTTGCTTTATCATCATTCAGGGTCAGGGTATTGTTCTTACACCAGTTCAGTTGTCAAACTATATCTCTATAAGTTGTCTCTTCTTTACCACTGATGAGGCTTATTGCTGTTATGTCTTTTGTGAACTTAATGATGTGGTTCATGGGTCAGGGTGAAGAGTAGTGGACTCAAGAAGCAGCATTTGAAAGCCGCCAATGTTTGGATGGATGGTGTTCAATGTATTGTTCCAAACTTGATCTGACTTTGAGCCTATCTATTAGGAAGTCTAGTACCCGATTGCAGAGGGGGAGTTCCAGGTCCAGCAGAGCAACCTTGTCTACCAGGTGCTGGGGTATAATTGTGTTGAAAGTGGAGCTGAAGTCTAAGAATAGCATCTGCACATATTGTATGTGTTACTACTCCCCAGGTATGCCTGGCTCAGGCTGAGTGCAGTGGCTATGACATCATCTGTGAAGCGATTAGAATGATAAGTAAACTGGAGTTGATCCAGTATGGGGAAGAGACTGGATTTTATCCTGATGATGATGGTAGGATACAAATTGTTCAAAGAAGTCTGGGGTGAACATGAAAATGTAATGCAAATGGAACCACAAGCAAAAACCTTCAGACAGCAATGCTAGCACCACAGTTCTCTGTCACTCTACATTCACAGCAAGAAAAACAAACAGCTGCAAAATGTGTCCCTTATAGAAATACAGGTAATCCATGATTACAGGTATCTATTGTTAATGAGAAAGATAAAATAAAAGAGCAGGCTTGATTGACTAAAGGAAATTTAGATAAAAAAAATGAAGCTTAAAATATCCAAATTTTCCAAATTGTCGAAAATCTAGGCAAATCATAAAAACAACAAAAACAATTTTTGGTAACACTAACATAAATAATTAATTATTAATAAACTCACCTTGAATTTCTTTTCTCTTGACCCTTCTTCAAATGGATTTTAACACCTTCAAACTAATGCACTTCTTTGATTATAATTATTTTATTTAATTACTGCTGTATTGCTTTCTGTGCTCAGACTTTACCTTAGTCACCTGGGCTTCCTGCCCTCTGAACAAAATCATGAATAACTCCATCTAATTTCTGGGTATTGTACAGTTTACAGTAGGAGTTCTTTACTGAAATGTTTATTTCAAATATGGATAATTGTGCATTGCAAATATAAACCATGCACTTAATCTGACAGAATGTCATAAAATGTAGAAAAATGTCTGTTAACTGTGTGAAGCATTTTAAATGCACTCTAAAGCACTGATTCTATTCAACGGTAATGAAATTAAAATATGCTCTCATCTGTTAAACTTTCTGATGCTTTTTATTTTGAAGGGACTGTTAGTTATTAAATATTTCCAGGCAAAATCCATTTATTACTTGTATACAGTCATATTATTAATTATATTATCAGTCGCTAAGGTAAATGAAGAGGATAAATATATCTGAAAATTACAGGCTTGCTGACAACCAATCACAACGGTGGTGTGACTAGGGCAAAATGTGCAATGAGCAAACAAAGAATATACTTTGATTGGATGGTTTAAAATGGGAATTGAAATCATGAAACTAGCTATGATTAATACAGGAAAATGAGTGAATATTACGCCTGCATTTCAGTATAATGAAAGAAATTGATCTGACATGGTCAAGAAATTTCACCAGTATTGTGATACCCTGGCTTGCAAAACTCAAGAAAGGCTTTAATAATGAAATTACAGGTAGTTATCAAAAGTCATATTCAGGCTTACAGTCTGCACACATTAACAAGACCAGGGGTCTCATGCATAACACCGTGCATAGAACTCACATTAAAACATGGTGTATGGACAAAAGCGGAAATGTGTGTATGCACAAAAAAATCCAGATGCATAAATCTGTGTGAATGCCAACTTCCACACTCTTCCGCTCCATAAATCCCAGTCAGTGTGAAAAATAACGCACGTGCATGCACCTGTTGTCCTGCCCCAACTCTTCGCAGAATTACGCCTCTTTAAATATGCAAATCAATATAAATAGTCCTTAAGCTCAGCATTCTGTGAAAAGGCAATGGCAAAAGCACAGGGGAAAATAGAAGAATTTCAGCGAATACCAAGTGGAGGCAAAGAAAAACGTACTATTTGTTGGTTTAAACAGTGGTATAAACAACAAAAGGAAGTTGATCGAGTGACAAATAGTGTCAGAGAAACTCGAAAGCTGAAGTTCACAAAGTCACGCAGTGCCTGAAATAAAAATAAAGTTGTCACATATCAAAGTCGCCGTGAAAAGGCGAGATGTATCCCACCATCTGAGTGTCATATGAAAGTTTATTAGGGTACAGAGAAAAGAAAAAAAAATAGGGACACAGTGAGAAAAAAGCTTTAATCTCAAAATTTCCACTTTAATCACATAGTTTATTTTGTCATTAAAGTAGAACATCATAAAGTTCAGCTTTAAATCATTTAATTTACTAGTTTCTCAAATACCATCGTAACTAAAGAAGCATGTTAAATGCTTTGTTTTGTATATATTCTTCTATGTGCTCTATGTGTGTGAATCTCTACGTGCTTCTTAAACGGACTTTCTCTTCCTCCGACAGGACACAGAATCCATTACATTCATGATATTACAGCTCTCTGAATAATTAAAATACTGAGATGTATACTTGACATAATTTTCATGATGATAGGAGTTAAAGCATGTTATTAAACATGGGAACACGGAGGCACAGTGATAGTGATGAGCCGGCGCCCAGGCCAGAGATTGTTCCTGCCTCCCGCAAGATGCTTGCTGCGCTGTGCGCGACCTTCGATGAAATAATTTATTGCAGTCTCTTTCAAATGTACTAACCCCCAATTCCTGTCCATCCTTTTCTTTCTCCAAGTAACCAATTGCCACACAATCAGCTCTGTAATACAGTAGATGCTAAGCCATCTGTAAGCTTAGAACGCCAATTCTTCAAAACTTTTAAGGAATATAGAAATATCTTTGTAGTACGTGTTTAATTACTCCATCCATCTATTCATCCAGGGTCACACCAGTCCCAGCACAATACAGCGCGAGGCAGGAACAATCTCTGAACGGGGCACCTGATCGTTGCTAGCGCTGGGCCACTGTGTCCTCACATGTTTAATTATTAACAATATAGATTATTTAAATGATGTTAACATTTTATCTCTATAATGTAATAAACATATTTTGCTACATTTCATCTTAAAAATGGTATCATCATATCTAAATACGCTCTTTATAAAGTGGCTCAGGTTGTGCAATATTATAACTGTATCGCAAGTTTACAGTGAGGTGATTGTACTAATAAGTACGAACAGTTCTACAAGGAGCACTTGATGGACTGATTGAGTGCGTTTATAGTTCTTGGGATGAAACTGTTTCTGAACCTTGATGTCCGTACAAGAAAGGCTCTGCAGCGTTTGCCATTTGAGAACAGTTCAATAGACTGTGCGCATGGCTGAGGCAGCATGTGCTTGATGCTGTATACCGATAATTCTCTTTCCGATCAGCTGCTGTAGAGCTGTGATTCCACACTCAGATACAGTGATATAAATACTCTGAGTGGTGCCCTGAGAGAAACAACACTAAGGCAGCTGTAGTATTTAGAATAGTTTGGCTATTCTGTGGACAATTATATTGTTACAGGTTAATTACAATCAGATGCCATAAACTAATAAACAATATGCGGTTAATTTCAGTGTATTTGATAAAGCCGTGTCAGGGATGTGGATCTAAAAAAGAAAGGGAAACCACACTGGGACAAAAGCACTACTTTGACACTTGATGCCGCCAGTTTGCAAAACCGGGCGGAGAACTTGCATACGCCAAGCATTTACCTGGCATGAAAATGTGCGTGGCTTTACGCCAAGTTTAGGTTTTATACATTGCGATGTGAGCGTGGAAATGGGCTTACGCAACATTTTTGTGTGTATGCACCATTTATACATGAGGCACCAGATCTGTTAATCCTTAAAGGGGTGAGGGAAACCATATAAACACCTTGACAAGAAAAAAGTTTGTTCAAAAACATATTTAAAATCTAAACAATAAAAGAATTAAAAAATAAGCAAGGTAAACCAAAAAAAAAAAGGTATGAAATGCTCCAGAGACTGCTTTCATGTCATTTTATTTATTTATATAATACTTATTATGCATACAAATAAATGAACAGACTGAAAAACATATTTCATAAAAAAAAACATTTTATAATAAACTATAAAAGCTATCCTTGGTTTATTATTTAATATACCACAATAGTAAAATAATCTTTCTGCCATTTATGCTGCATTTTAATTAATAGCCATATTTGTAGTTAAGTGCCTTGGGTTCCTTGATAGAATTATGTTTTAAAGAAGCTGGTCAAAAAAAGACTAAAACTGTAAACAGATAAAAAGCTGTAAAATTATAGAAAACCACTTGCAGGTAAAAAGAAATTGAAAAATACTCTAAATACACCATTTTTGAGATTTGCACCAGTGAACAGGTCACCAATATGCCAGTCTTCTTTCTTCTTCTTTCGGCTGTTCCCATTAGGGGTTGCCACAGAGGATCATCTTCTTCCATATCTTTCTGTCCTCGGCATCTTGCTCTGTTACATCCATCACCTGCATGTCCTCTCTCACCACATCCATAAACCTTCACTTAGGTCTTCCTCTTTTCCTCTTCCCTGGCAGCTCTATCCTTAGCATCCTTCTCTCAATATACCCAGCATCTCTCCTCTGTACATGTCCAAACTAACGCAATCTCGCCTCTCTGACTTTGTCTCCCAACCGTCCAACTTGAGCTGACCCTCTAATGTACTCATTTCTAATCCTATCCATCCTCGTCACACCCAGTGCAAATCTTAGCATCTTTAACTCTGTTACCTCCAGCTCTGTCTCCTGCTTTCTGGTCATTGCCACCGTCTCCAAACCATATAACACAGCTGGTCTCACTACCGTCCTGTAGACCTTCCCTTTCACTCTTGCTGATACCCGTCTGTCACAAATCACTCCCGACACTCTTCTCCACCCATTACACCCTGCCTGCACTCTCTTTTTCACCTCTCTTCCACAATCCCCATTACTCTGTACTGTTGATCCCAAGTATTTAAACTCATCCACCTTTGCCAACTCTACTCCCTGCATCCTCACCATTCCATTGACCTCCTTCTCATTTAGACATATGTATTCTGTTTTGTTCCTATTGACCTTCATTCTTCTCCTCTCTAGAGCATATCTCCACCTCTCCAGGGTCTCCTCAACCTACTCCCTACTATCGCTACAGATCACAATGTCATCAGCAAACATCATAGTCCACGGGGACTCCTGTCTGATCTCGTCTGTCAACCTGTCCATCACCATTGCA
This sequence comes from Erpetoichthys calabaricus, assembly GCF_900747795.2. Classification (NCBI taxonomy): domain Eukaryota; kingdom Metazoa; phylum Chordata; class Cladistia; order Polypteriformes; family Polypteridae; genus Erpetoichthys; species Erpetoichthys calabaricus. The sequence continues at coordinate 168,695,286 of NC_041399.2, read as the reverse complement.
AATAAGAAAGGGCTTAGAGCCGATCCCTGATGTAATCCCACCTCCAACTTGAATGCATCCGTCACTCCTACCGCAGACCTCACCACTGTCACACTTCCCACGTACATATCCTGTACATCTCTTACGTACTTCTCTGACACTCCTGACTTCCTCATACAATACCACAGCTCCTCTCGAGGCACCCTGTCATATGCTTTCTCCAGGTCCACAAAGACGCAATGCAACTCCTTCTGGCCTTCTCTAAACTTCTCTATTAACATCCACAGAGCAAACATTGCACCTGTGGTGCTCTTTCTTGGCATGAAACTATACTGCTGCTCACTAATCATCACCTCACTTCTTAATCTACCTTCCACTACTCTTTCCCAAAACTTCATGCAGTGGCTCATCAATTTTATCCCCCTTATTCTTAAATATCGGCACAAGTACACTTCTTCTCCACTCCTCAGACATCCTCTCACTTTCCAAGATTCCATTAAACAATCTGGTTAAAAACTCCACTGCCATCTCTCCTAAACACCTCCATACTTCCATAGGTACTGTATGTCATCTGGACCAACGGCCTTTCCATTTTTCATCCTCTTCCATAGCTGTCCTTACTTCCTCCTTGCTAATCTGTTGCACTTCCTGATTCACTATCTCCACATCATCCAACCTCTTGTCTCTCTCGTTCTCTTCATTCATCAGTACTCTCAAAGTACTCTTTCCATCTGCACAACACACACTCCTCGCTTGTGAGTATGTCTCCATCTTTATCCTCTATCACCCTAACCTGCTGCACATCTTTCCCAGCTCGGTCCCTCAGTCTAGCCAATCGGTACAGGTCCTTTTCTCCCTCCTTAGTGTCCAACCTCTCATACAACTCATCATACGCCTTTTCTTTAGCCTTCGCCACCTCTCTCTTCAGCTTGCGCCTTATCTCCTTGTACTCTTGTCTACTTTCTGCATCTCTCTGACTATCCCACTCCTTCTTTGACATCCTCTTCCTCTGTATACTATCCTGTATTTCCTTATTCCACCACCAGGTTTCCTTTTCCTCCTTCCTCTTTTCAGATGTCACGCCAAGCACCCTTCTTGCTGTCACCCTTACTACATCTGCTGTAGTTTCCCAGCTGTCTGGTAATTCTTCACTGCCACCCAGTGCCTGTCTCACCTCCTCCCTAAACTCAACCTTGCAGTCTTCCTTTTTCAACTTCCACCATTTGATCCTTGGCTCTGCCCTCACTCTCTTCCTCTTCTTGATCTCCAACGTCATCCTACAGACCACCATCCTATACTGCTTAACTACACTTTTCCCTGACATAGGATGTAATCTACCTGTGTGCATCTTCCTCCACTCTTGTACGTAACCCTATGGTCCTCCCTCTTCTTAAAGCCATGCCATGCCCATCCTTTTGGCAAAATCCACTATCCTCTGACCTTCTTCATTCCTCTCCTTGACACCATACCTACCCATCACCTCCTCGTCTCCACTGTTCCCTTCACCAACATGCCCATTGAAATCCACTCCAATCACCACTTTCTGTCCCCTGGGTACACTGTTCATCACTTCATCCAACTCACTCCAAAAATCTTTTTTCTCACCCATTGCACACCCAACTTGCGGGGCATATGCACTAACAACATTCATCATCACACCTCCAATTTCCAGTTTCATAATCATTACTCTGTCTGACACTCTTTTCACCTCCAAAACACTCTTGACATACTGTTCCTTCAGAATAACCTCTACCCCATTTCTCCTCCCATCCACACCATGACAGAACAATTTGAATCCACCTCCGATCCACCTGGCCTTACTCTCCTTCCATTTAGTCTCTTGCATGCACAATATATCAGCCTTCCTTCTCTCCATCATATCTGCTAACTCTCTCCCCTTACCAGTCATACTGCCAACATTCAAAGTTCCTACCCTCAGTTCCACTCTCTTTACTTTCCTCCTCTCCTTCTGCCTCCGGACACGTCTCCCTCCTCTTCTTCTCCTTCTTCTTCTTTGGCCAACAGTAGCCCAATTTCCACCAGAACCCTGTTGGCTAACAGTACTGGTTGTGGTCATTGTTAACCAGGGGCTCGACCGATCTGGTATGGAAATGTGTATTGTTGTCCGCATATTGATTTGGCAAAATTTTACACTGGATGCCCTTCCTGATGTAACCCTCCCCATTTATCTGGGCTTGGGACCAGCACAAAGAAACACACTGGTTTGTGCATCCCCTGTGGCTGGGTTAGGTCACCAATATGCCAGTAACTTTACAAAATATTTAGACAGGTAGATAGATAGAACATAATGGCAGTAGGGAAATTCACTTACTCTAGTGACAACACAGAACATAAAAACAGTGCAAAACACACATTATATAAATATAATAGCTACTATGTAATAAAACACAAACAGTCCCTCTGAGCAGTCTAATAGGTCAGTTTGGTTTTGGTGACACATTAGAAAGAGGAAGTGTGAATGTGAGATGTATGAAGAATAAAGGCGCATGTAGCAAAAACCGGACAAGACAGGAGATGAGAAACGCACCTCGAAAATAATGACAGAGTCTAAGTCTGGGAACACACTCAAGAGAGGGAGCGCCAGTGAAAAGAGATTTAAACACATGCAAACACAGAGGAAAGGCACTAAACACACACATAGAACAAGAGAACAAACAAAAATTTTAAAATTATTCTATTACCTGTCTTCGACAGGTAGCGTACAAGTATATATAATACACTTATATATAATATGTAATAGAAAGAAGTAGCAATGTTTTCATTTTAACTAGCTAGTGTGAAGAGAGGCATGACGGCAAGAAGCGTTATACCATCTGATAAATGGAGACAAATAAGGCCCCAGTAGCTACTCTTAACACTTTGAAGTGGAATCACTCAGTGGATCTCTATGACAGCACGTCATGGGAAGGATGAGTGACTTTAGTCATAACAGCTGCTAATTTCCTCTTAAGTATATGCATATTCAGGTTATAATAAAGTACAGTGCTTTGAAATATAAAAGCTGTGACCAGTTGTATATTTAAATGTAGGGGTACACTAAGCTGGTCTCTAATTGGATAAATATTAACCACACCCACAATGCCGACCTTCTCAAGACCATGTTTGGGATCTGGGGGAAATGATATGAGGTTGAGGCAACAGGATCCTCAAGCAATGAGACAGAGGCAGTGACCAGATTATTCATTAGATCTAAGCTAGATCTCCAAAAGACTCCTAATTGAATTTAATTTTTGGACTGCATTATGAGACTATTATTGCCTTGTTTTTGAAATAGTTTATTTTTGTGTGGAAGCTTCCTCCTCCCAAATATTTTTTTCCTGATGTAAATTTGTCATAAACCATAATGCCAAAACATAAAAATGGACAAAACAAATGTCTATCTATCTACAGCATCACTCTCCTTTTATTATTTAAATTCTGGAAAAAACATTTTAGAGTTAGCGCAATTAACATCTGTTGTATATTTGGCTTTTGAAATTTTAATTTTTCTCTGTCACATTATCTACTGGAATGATCTTTTAGTTATTTTACTGGTTCTATTTTTAAGAAAAGTTAAAGCACAAATTATGCAGACTTTTTAAAATACATCCCTCTGTCTCTTGAAAAGTTAGTCTCAGTTTAGTTCCTGACAGCCCTTCATCTGCCCAGAAATTGCCTTTCTGAAATTATACACTGTGTTGTGATCCAGTAAAGCTTTTCTTCTTTCATGCTTACTTGACAAGTGGCTTTAATGTGTTATCTTTCCTTTTGATTATTAAAAGACATTTGTTGTGATTTCCTGGATTAGTTGCAAAGCAGTGCTTCAAACTAAATAATTCACTGTAAAAATCAACATTATTTATTTATTTACTAATCCTTAAAGTTTGTGCTCCCACGCCTTGTGAAAGTGGTGTTTTATATCAGAGTTTTTTGCATTTTCAGATCTATAGAGTTAAGAGCAAATGAGGTACTGCTCACACATCTCTCAGCACATGGCACTGTTGTGCTAAAATTAAGTAAAAAACTCACCTCAACAATTTAACATATTGTTAAAATGTTCATTGCAAGCTCAATTATGAGTTGACAAGTTGTCACAACCTCAATGCAATTTATTACCTAGAAAACTATTTATTTTTGGAGTATGTGAAGTTTTCTTCTTGCAGTGATCCTGTATATTTTAACTTGCATATGAAGTTATCCACTGTGGCAACCCCTAACGGAAGCAGCCGAAAGAAGAAGAAGATATGAAGACTATAGCCTTCATTGGTTATTTTTTTGTGACATAATTTAATGCCAGTGTGAACTTGTACAGCTTGCTATTTTGGAGTAGTTGTCATCATCATTATGACTCATGTCATTTACTTATTACTTTACACTTTAGAAATTTTTGAATTTTGAACTGCTTTCAGTGTTAAGTATTTGATGTTGATGTCAAGATATCATTTAATACAGTTCTTTGATGATTGCACTCTATGACATTATGTTGATAAATCTTAATTTCTGTAATTTTTTTATTGTTTTATTCAGTGGACATTTCATCGCCCATGATGCTGAAAGCCTAAACTATTATGAAATGTAGTGTTTTTCAAATGAACCCTCACGTGAGGTTTGTTTTAGTCCATCCCCTGCCTTCCACTGCCACTATTGCACTCTCCCATGGCTTCCTTCCATTATTTTTTTCTGAGACATCACTTGCTTGCACATTCATGCCACAGGATCAACCTCACATCACTGCTCTTTAAGTGCTTGATTCTCTCTCTCTCACACGTACTTAAACATGCCCTCTGCACAGCTCTTCACAATGGCTCCTCACTTTCTGACAGTATGTCTCTTCTAGCTTTGTGTGGCCCCCACTAGATTTTAATGGCAAAAAAGCCACTGATTGTTTGACTTAAATCTGGATGGCACATGTAGATCATATTGCTATATCCATAGAACATGTTAACATTATTTTATAGAATACTTTTAATTGCCGCGGTGGGTTGGCACCCTGCCCGGGATTGGTTCCTGCCTTGTGCCCTGTGTTAGCTGGGATTGGCTCCAGCAGACCCCCGTGACCCTGTGTTCGGATTCAGCGGGTTAGATAATGGATGGATGGATGGATACTTTTAATTGTTAAGCTTATCGTAATTTGTGCATTTCATTCTTATAATTTCTCAAGGAAGAAAAGAGTCTTCTAAAAGAATGAATACAAAAATTTGCTTTAATAATTAAGCTCTTTGAATATTGGGACATTTGTTTGAATATTAGGACCACCAGTATACGTCGCTTGTTTTCACACGTCTAAGAACTAGGCTCTGTCTCAAACACCTGCAAGGCCAAATCAGCAAGTCAATACTATGTCTTAAAGCATATCTTTATAACTATGAAAATATAAATATGGTCATATACAAATAAGTACACCATCAAGAACTGGTGACTTTCTTGTTAAGTATAGGTGATGTATTTGTTAATTTGAAAGACTGTCAAGATAACTTACTTTCAGTTTGTTCTAAATTAAAAGTCACTCTTCAATATATCTGCAATAAGAACGTAGTCATAGAAAAACAGATTTAGCTGTTCTTCTCAGGTTTTCATTCTCTGTTTCCTTTGTTTTTTTTTCCCCTGGGAATGACTGTACTTAGCATTTACTTAGCATTAAGCATAAATAACAAAGTGTTTTCTGCAACAATTTTACCAGTAAGGTTGCCTTCAATATGTACTTGTTTACAGCTCCGGGGTTATGGGAGGAATTCCAAATTCAGATGGCTTCCCTTCCTTGAATTTTCAGTTCTGTGCTTGTCTGCCTATATTTACCTAAACATGTGAAAGTCTAGTGGACTGGTTTATGTTGCCATCTAAAATTCTTTCCAGAGGGTCTCAAAACAACTGTTATTCTAAAAGACTACTCCAATATTTCATTTTATATTTTCTCAGGTGGTAGGAATTAACCAATCAATTTCTGAAAAAGAGGTGTAAGCTGAAGAATTTATAATTTGTGAGATGTAATATTTTCATTAATCAGTGAAATATAGGAGGAATGAAGAATTAGAACCATCAAAGCAAAAAGTATTTCTTAAACTCACTCTGAAAATCTTAACTAGATATGACACTGTACCACCGTTTGGCAGCTGTCTCACAAAGTTCCTCTGCAACTTGAAGATAGGGGCTTGTACTGACCAGCTTTACTATAATATTAAATTTAAACAGCACATTAACAAACCACGGCTGCACAGTAATTTATATTCTACCTCTTAGTTACAATATCTTGGGTTTACATCCTATGCCCAATTGTTGTCCATGTGTGGGGTTTTCTTTAAATATTCTGGTTTTCCTCCCAAGTATACATAATTAGTTTATGTGAGTATGTGAAGGAATAGGTCCTGTGATGGACCTTGGAAGTTTACACGCAAACCTTTACATCGCTAGGTAAAGTATCAAAAGGAGCTCAACAAGTCCATGGTAGCTATCATATAAAATTAGAAAACAGTACAGATAGCATTAGAAACTGACAAGTAACATTAAAAGGTGATAAAGTTTCCATACCAAATATAGCCACTTCCAAACTTTAGAAAAGTAACAGAATACCGTAAAATGAACTAAATTACATCAAATCTTCAAATCAGGAAGATCAAAAAAATAACAAAAAGTGAGATGGTGACTGTTGAAACAGATGGAGAAAGAGAAAGAAAAGAATTGATATATTGTGTGCTTGTGCTTACTGGAACTGTGTTTAACTTGTGGGAATGGGAAAGGTATTTCCCACAAGGGAAGAAAAGAAAAGAAAGTTGCATGTGTTTTATTAGTGTGCCTCCTGCGTCTGTCTGTGTCGGTTTGGTGGGCTGGCACGCCCCCTACTGGTTGTCACAATATATATATAGCTGTGTTTGCCCATGCTGTTAAAAGCCCGGGGTCCTAGAAACTATTGAAGTCATCAGAAAAAAAAACTGAAATGTAGAAATGTCAGGTGATTGAAGGAACTACTCTGGGCATCTCTCTCCTAGGAGGATTCAATTTGCCAATGTGCTTGCATCGCTTGTGCATTACCGGCGGGAGGAAAAGTAAAAGGGATACCGGTTTGCCAATGTTAGCATACTGGCCTTGCTTGTGTTATTAGTGGCTAAGCGAGTTACCCCGACTCTACCTCTCACTTCCGGGCCGAAGAGACACACACACTTCCACACGTAGATGTTTAAATATAAGATATATATACAGTATGTATACATACACACACACACACACACACACACACACACACACACACAAAACATGGTCTGAACGCACAACAGAATGACTACAAAGGAAGAAAATTTTAAAAAGAAAGAAAACATCTGATTTGGCAGTCACAGTGAGGCATTATGGGGACATACTGATGTTGGTATAAAGAAGCCCCAGTAGACTTTCTTGATACACGTCTGCTGAATAATTCATTGACTGAAAGTATTCAGTATTAGTTTGTAACAGCTAGTATGTGCAGCCTTGATCATGATGGCGCTCAGTTTTGTTTTAATTCACTCCTTTGTTACCATCTTCAGGGGGTTCAGAGTGTGTCCCATAGCTAGACCTGCCCATTTAATTAGCTTAATGATTCGTTGGGCTTCTCTGGAAGTGATGTTACCACCCAATACTCCACAGCATAGAAAATTAAACTGGCCATCACAAAGTTGTAGAAGATGTGATGGATGTCACTTCCCACATTAAAGGAATGCAGTCTCCTAAAGAAGAAGAGTCTACTCGTGCCTTTCTTATTTAGATCCTCTGTGTTCTGAGACCAGTCTAACCTGTCACTGATGTGGACCACCTCTACATCTACTACTTGAATAGTGACCAGACATAGAAGCTCTGTGCTGTGGTAAAAGTTAATAACCGGTTCCTTAGTTTTGCTAATGTTAAGATGCAGACATTTCTCTTGGCACCAAGAAACAAAGTTCTCCACCTGATTCCTATACTCTGTCTCATTCCCCTTATCAGTACACAGCCATAAGTGCAGAATCATCTGAGGATTGAGGAGTGTCACAACATGGTGTCATATTTATAGTTGAATGCTCCGAGCTGTCTTATAGGTTTTATATGATGTAAGAAGCATGCACAAGTATTCTTGTGTAATAGAAAAAAACAGCTTCATAAGTCACCAACAGAATTTTGAAGACAATCTGATATTTGACATGAAAACAGCGTAGACAAGGCAACATTGCAAGAAAGTGGTCACAGCATTTGGTTTTGAGTCAAGAATCTGACAGTAGCAAGATTAAAATGAAAAAAAAAAAGGAATTGCAGTGGTCTGGTTGTGAAATGATCAAAGCATAGCAACGTACTTCAAAATCTAAACAAAAGATGTAGGGTCAGACTCTGTCAAAGATGGTAAAATAAAGTCATGACCACAGAAGATTCTGTGGGATTCACAAGGCATGCAATTAGATAGTTGTCAGACACATCTTAGAGGAATTGTCAGGCTAGTCACGGAGAAATCTGGATAATTTTACAAGAGTTAAAGAATCGAGAAGGAGATAAATGTATATTTTCAAGTCAACCAAAAGGAGAATTGAATTTATCTATGTGTTGAATCGGAGGTGTCAAGATTTAAGTAAAACATTTTATTTTCATTTTGCATTTCCAGTTTATCACAGACATGGCCTTTTATTCCTATGATGCTGTGTGTTACTGGATATAGGAAGTCAAGGCAGTCTGTAATCTAAACTTGGACCATGAGTTAAACAACATCAGAACTTCATGCAACAAATAAATGGCAAGAGAAGGGAATTGTGTACTTGAGCAATTTAGAAAAAAAAGGAGACAAAGAAAAACAATACAAATCAACCAAAGTTATTTTCGTAGCCCTATGTTTTGTTTTGCCCTTTAATTGGTTTACCAACCTATCACTTTAATATACTGACCTTTGCCAGTGTGACTGTTCTCTAAAATTGCCATTTAAAAGTACAGTGGAACCTCGGTTCGCGAGTAACTTGGTTTACGAGTGTTTTGCAAGACAAGCTAAAATTTTTAATAAATTTTGACTTGATAAACGAGCGAGGTCTTGCAATACGAGTAGTATGTACACGCTTTGTCTGCTGAGCATCATTTGTGATCACAACTGAGCTGATGGTTCTTCTCTCTCTCTCTCGCTGCGGGATTGTGGGCAATCGTCTCCTATTCTCTGTCTGACTCGGCGTGCCTCACTCATATAGTCAACATCCGTACGAGCGTATAGTGTTTACTACAGCATTGTGACTGTGTGTGTGTGTGTGTGCGCGCGCGTGTGTGCTGTGATGTGCGAGTCCCCATCTTGCACCCCAAAACACGAAGCTGAGTCTCATTACTTTAGCAACACCAGCATTATTAAGCTTGAAAGAACAACAGCACGGTTATTTATTGTAGCAGGATCTGCCACTCTCCTATACACAGACACAGCAGTCAGGCAGGGTCGTGGCCAAGTAGTACTGTGCCCTGCGCATTTATAATGTTCCTTGTTCCTTGTATCGCCAATCGACGGCAGGCGCTTATAGCATGTCCGCAATCTTTTCGGATTCGCTTTTACGACGAACTGCTACAGCGCTGGGAGACTGCGATTGCTTTGGGACGCTCTTCCGTGTGTCGTCCCGTTGGGTGGAATCCCACAAGAGTTTAGAAACTCACTCACACCAGCCATGATTCTTTTCAAAGGTAAAGTGCAGTTTAATTTGTTTTATGTATTTGTACTTTATATTTTGTATTAATCTTTTTTATATGAATAGTTTTGGGTTGTGGAACGAATCATCTGAGTTTCCATTATTTCTTATGGGGAAATTCACTTTGATATACGAGTGCTTTGGACTGTGAGCACATTTCTGGAACAAATTATGCTCACAAACCGACGTTCCACTGTACTTATATTCTTCTCTGCTCTGTACAATATTTAAAACCAGTCAGATGAAATCACATTGCAGCCTACAGATATTAGAAAAGAGGTGGAGAAAATACAGAAGACTGCAAGGAGCTGGGTTCATCATTGAAAGCAACTAAACTTTGCCTTTAGAGCAAAGATAGAAACTTAACTTTTCACTAAGTATATACTCAGAATGCTTCTACAAGTTTCCAGATATAAACTAAAGACAAACCATTAATCATTTACATAACTGAACACACAAATTAGGTTGAAAAAACAGTAAAGGCTGTGACCTATGGAGTATTTATAACAAAAGCAGAGAGATCATGTCTGGGGTCCTGTAGCTAACAGCTTACCCTCCCATTGTTGTTTTAGTAATCCTAGTAGACTCACATTCTGAAATGTGCATTCCAATATCAATGTATACGCTATTGGTGAGTTCAGATAATTAGACAACTTAAACTATGCCTTTTGCAGGGAGAAGGATACAAAGATTCCCCTGAAACAGAAATCTCAGGTTGTGTTGATCGATGGTGGTCTAATTGGGGTTATCTAATTTTGTTTGTTCACTTTAATTTAAAAATGAAAGTAAAATATATTAAAAAGCAGACAATAAAAAATGTTTCCAGAGCCATGCTGCTGCTCAGATAAAATACTTCAATATTTAGTAAGGGCGATCCAAAGGATTACTGTGATATAGATTGCTTTCTCGGTGCACACTGCTGCATCTTGACCATCATATTCCTCCTGCCTTCCCTTTTGCTCATACAGTACCCAGTTGTCTTTATGTTGAAGCTAAAGGGGCAGTACCCCCAAACTAAACAACTAAGGACCTACTCCTAGGTCTCTGTAAGCCTGCGGCTCCTGTACTACTGTGATTTGGCAATGTAATTAATTCTTTTGTATTTTGGATCCCCTCAATTTGGATTTCTGTACTCTCGATTCTTTGTAACTGCTTTCTTCGGATTATCTGGTCTTAGATTTTTTGACTGTTTTCTGATTTTGTTTTGAGATTATGGCCTGGTATTGTTTACTTTTGAAGATTGTTCTTGTAAGCACTTGAAGTCTGAAAAATAAACTGTAAATTATGAAGAATTATTTTGTCTGGTGTTTGGGCTCTTCTTGGGGTTTTTGGAATTTAAAAGCCTGTCCCATTTTTTATTGGACCTGTTTCTTAATTTTTGTTGTGGAAGGGCTAAAGGGAGGCTCATTTTGATTTGTAGGTCTCATTTGAAGCCTGGGGCTAGATTTTGGAGGTGAAGTTCCAATCTGAATTTTATAAGATGTTAGTATTATGATTTGCATTTACCTTCAAGGGAATTATAATATTCACATTCCAAAGTTAGCACAGGCACGAAATGGAATCCCAAACATGAAACCTTGTGACCCAACCAAGCATCAAAGATACTGACAAATTTGAAGCCCAAACCTGAAACTGGGTCATCCGTATGCTGTTCTTTCATTACCAGGAGGCCTGCTTCTATGATATAACAGCTTAGACATTCTTTACTTTAATAGCTTATATTTTCCAGATGTTAGCTACTGTATTTTTTGAAGGCTTAGTTGTTTATTTACCTTGCAATATGATTTCAAATGGTACCTTTTATGTTTTGTCAGAAACTGTTCTACTTGTCTGTTGAAAATGTAGTGAAAAGCCTGTCACACACTTATTATACTTTTTTACTCTTCATCTGTCTACTGCACAATTATATTCTAATCAACCACTTGTCTCAATTTGTCAGCCAAATGATTCTGAGATAATTCAGTCCCACTGCTACAGTTTTCTACATTACACTGACAATTAATGATGTGTCAATAAGTACTCTCAAATTAGTCTCTATATTATGGTGACTCATCTTCCTGAAACTAATAAATATAATTTTAGTGTGCTAATGATTTTATAACAGTAGGCTATCTAATAATACAAATGCTCAGGTACAAACAAAGATAAAAATGAAAGTAAAGTTGGGATGAACTCCAAGATATTGTAATCTTAAATGTTTACACTTTTATTGTACAGCTAACTGATTTTTATGGTTTAGTGAGTGTTGCCTTAATTATAATACCAGTAATGGATGTCGACAGGTTCTTTCCATTTGCCTGCAAGGTGCAGCTTTTATTTTTTTTAAACTGAGCCCATGTCAAAGATCTACAGCACTAGCAAAATAAATTGTAATTATTGATTCTGCTTACAGGCACTTGCCATTTTTGGCTGTCTGACAGGTCACATAATTTCACATCCCAAATCTGTGTCACAGCAGGGAATCTGTGGTAAGATGTATTAATATACAGCTGTAAATTCTCAAGAGAATGTTTAATGACATTTTTTTTTTACGTTTTCACATTGTCAAAAGTATTCAGATCACCTCAGCATTTCCGCAAAGGTGTTTGCATCACATTTGTGAAGCCTAAGGTGGAAATTAAATGAATTAACATCTTACATTTTAAACTAAAAAGCACTGAACTTTAATTATTTGAAGTTTCCCAAACACTTTTCCAATCCTTATACATGCTCAGTGACCTTTAATTCAATTGCTTTTACTTAAAATAAAAGCACAAATCAAAATTTGGTGTTACTAAATGTCCTTGGTGACTTCTTAAATGTTATGACTCACTTGGGTACTGCTGTAGAATTCAGGGTCTGTAATTTGTTTAAATAAACTTGTTTAACTGTCATTTTTAAAGTATAATTCAGAAATTATTATATTTAATAAATCCATTTTCTGAGCCTCCCTGGAAATGTTACTTTACACAACTGAGCATAAAGCAGGATCGGATGCCAGTCTATTACTGGACACACAATAGTGTGGTAATTAATCTACTGTAACAGGCACATCTTCGAAGGACCAATGTCACACAGTAACAATTCTGTGCATTGATCTCAGAGCTTTAAGGTGGCAGCACTTACCACTACACCACCGTGCAATCATTCATATATAAAACAAGTAACTGAGATAGCCCACACTGCTCAACACACACTAAATATAATGCAATGTGCCTATTTAATTCAATTAACTGTCATTTTAACATAAAGTACAATGAAAGGAATCTGTTGCTAGCCTGTTGGTGGAGAGACATTAAAAATGTAGAGTCAGTCCAGTACACGATACAAAGACAAATCACTAAACAAAGTAATGGTATAAAATTATCACTAAATATGCAATATATCTGGTATGGATATATAAATGAACTGTACCAGCGGATAACAACCAGCCAGTCCTAGTAAATGAGTGCAAAATATTTACCAATATTGAATCACATTATATGCTCCAGTGGCCTCATGTATAAATGGAGCATATGCAGCTCAACTCATTGTGTACGCAAGTTTTCTGCTCGGTTTTGCAAACTAGTGGCAGCCAGCATTTAAGCACTGCTACTGTTCCTGTGTAGTGTCCCTTTATTTTTTAGATTCACATCCCTGACGTGGCCTTATCAAATACACTGAAATTAACCACATATCATTTATTAGTTTAAGGCATCTGATTGTAATCAACCTCTAACAATATAATGGTCCACAGAATGGCCAAACTATTCCAAATACCATAGCTGGTTTAGCGTTGTTACACTCAGTGCACCACTCAGAGTATTTTAACCCACTGTATCAGAGTGTGGAATCACAGCTGTACAACAGCTAATCGGAAAGAGGATTATCGGGTTACAGCATCTAGCACACGCTGCCTCAGCCATGCACACAGTAATATTTGCACCTCTCCCATATGGCAAATGCTTCTGAGCCTTTCCTGTAGGGACCTCGAGGTTCAGAAACAGTTTCATCCCAAGAGCTCTAAATGCATTCAATCAGTCCATCAAGTGCTCCTGGTAGAACTGTTTGTACTTAGAACTACAATTACCTCACTGTAAACTTGCTCTACAGATGTAATACTGCACAATCTGAGCCACTTTATGAACCATTTGTACTTTCTTTTCATTGTTTTTTATTTTGTTATTTTTATTATTATTATGTTTATTTTATCATTTTATAGGAAAATAAGAATTTGCATATTGAATCTCATTGTACCATACAATAACATAATGGAATTCAATTCAATTCAACAGAAGAGAGTGTATATTTAGATATGATGACGACTGTCTTCTAAGTCGATTTAGATTTCTAAGCTCCATCTTCTTGGAGCTCTTGATATCATTTTTAAGATGAAACACATTAAAGTATGTATATTACATTATACAGATAAATGTTTAACTTCATTTAAATAATGTATACTGTTAATAATTAAACGTGTGGGAACGGTGGTGCAGCGGTAGCGAAGAGCTGGTGCCCCATTCAGGGATTGTTCCTGCTTTGCACTGCATGCTTGCTGGGGCTGGTGCGACCCTTGAATGATAGATGGATGGAATAATTAAACATGTAGTACGAAGATATTTCAATGTTCCTAAAAGGTTTTGAAGAATCAACGTTTTAAGCTTACAGATGGTTTTACATTTATTACAGAGCTGATGGTGTGGCAATTGGTTACTTGGAGAAAGAAAAGGAAGGACAGGAATTGCGGATTAGTATGTTTGAAAGAGACAGTACTACTGCAATAAATAATTTCACTGAAGGTCACACATGAACCAGCAAGCATCTTGTGTGAGGCAGGAACAATCTCTGGATTGGGCACCAGCTCGTCACTACCACTGCACCACTGTTTCCCCATGTTTGATACATGCTTTAATTCCTATCATCATGAAAATATCATGTATACATCTTAGTATTTAAATTGTTCAGAGAGCTGTAATATCATGAATGTAATGTATTCTGTGTTCTGTCTGCATAAGAGAAAGCCCATTTAAGAAGCACATGGAAGCACAATGGAAGTAGTATTTGCTAATTAGCTAATCATGAAATGCACCTTCTTTTTGGGGTACGAATAGGAATGTGACAAATTTACTTACTAGCTCGAGTATTGCAAAAGAATTGCGATATTGGCTGCTTTCCAATTATATCATTCAGAGATAGTTTCTCAATAAACAATATTACAAAGCAAGGTGGAGGAAGATTTAAAATGTAGTATATTTTTTAAAGCAGAAGCAATCTATGTTTAAATTTTATCTTATGTGAAGTCATTTTAAGTATATTAAAGTATCTGTATTGGGAAGTCATAATTTGCGATGTCACTAGTTATGTCCAAGTTTCTGGATTTGTAGTAACTTTGTGAATAGTTTTGAGGGTTTTCTTTGATTATTTGGCAACAAATTCTAGTGTGTTACTTTTGACTTTGATTTTGGTTAGCAAATTTGTTTAGGTTTGACCCTAGCCTGCCTATAAACATTAAGCATTTTCACACCCATAGTCTGTCTGCTTTGTTTCCAATCATGAGGTGATTAGTTATTTTGCTTCAATCTACACTTAGTTCAGTTCTGTTTCACACAGCGTTTCAATCAAATCAAATGTAACAATAAACAATGCATAGGCATGTCATGGACTTCTTTCACTCGTAAGAAATAATTTTTTCACAGGAAAAATCACCTTGAAGGGTCAACAAGCACTGCACTTGTGCACCACCACATTTATAATAACTACAGTATGTGTTTTGTTTGACAAATACAGCTCTGCGAGTAGAATCCCTATTATTTGATAATGAGATATGTACATGGAAATGATGCGTTAATTTCACCATATGACTTTGTGTATTTATGACATAATAGAAGCCAATAGTGACCAATTCTGCACAACAGAAAATGATGTGAAAAACATCCATGGAAAAAAGAAACCTTCTGTTACTCATGTTGCATAATGCACATGCCAGTTATCCCCTTGTATGCAAAAACATGCAAAATATAATTTTTTCCTAAATTAGTGTTAATAGTAGTTTCTAGAATTATCAGCACACATCATAAATGTGAAACCAAAGCCTCATGGGACTAATGTTTGGCGTCATACCCACCTCTCACATTTGTTGGTCACAAATCCTGTCTTCAATTCAATGTCCATCATTGGGTTTACATATGGTAAGTAACATAAAAAAAGCGTAATTTTTGGGTGGAGTATTTCTTTAAATGCCTAACCTACCCGGTATACAGAGATTCACTCAAATGTGGAACAGAGTAAAGAGTCAGAGTTGAAAAAAGTCATTCTAAAGGTTTCAGGTATTTAAACAAGTTTTCTAATCCTAATATCAAATTCAAGTATCCCCTACTATTAATCTATACTAATAAAAGGCAAAGCCCTCACTGACTCACTGACTGACTGACTGACTGACTCACTCACTCATCACTAATTCTCCAACTTCCCGTGTAGGTAGAAGTCTGAAATTTGGCAGGCTCATTCCTTACAGCTTACTTACAAAAGTTAGGCAGGTTTTATTTCGAAATTCTACGCGTAATGGTCATAACTGGAACCTGTTTGACTGACTCACTCATCACTAATTCTCCAACTTCCCGTGTAGGTAGAAGGCTGAAATTTGGCAGGCTCATTCCTTACAGCTTACTTACAAAAGTTAGGCAGGTTTCATTTCGAAATTCTACGTGTAATGGTCATAACTGGAACCTGTTTTTTGTCCATATACTCTAATGGAGGAGGCGGAGTCACATATCGCGTCATCACGTATTATGCCTCCTACGTAATCACGTGAACTGAAAACGAGGAAGAGATTTACAGCACAAGTCAAATGCGGGAACGAAGGTAAATGACGTTAATTGTTGACTGTCTTTTAATACTGTGTACTTGTTGAGTGTCTTTTAATACTGTGTAAGCATACATATTAACACATGTGCAATTAAACGTGTGCATTTACGGGGTGATTTCTCAGGCTTAAAAGCTCGCCTTTAATTAAAAAGGTAAATGCAAACTCTTTTCATTCTGAAGGGCACAAACCACGTTACATTTCAGCCGTTAAACGCGCAAAAATGTCAGTACACCAGATAAATAAGCGCAACATATTATCAGTTGTATTGTATGCTTACAATACATATAGAAATGTGTTAATCGTTAACTAATATTATGGGATGGTGTTTTTCAACTCGCGCTTTGATTTAAACGATTGCATGTCTTGGTGGGTTTGCGTAGCTTATTGTCAATATCTTTACAGCTCTTTTTAAGACTTAATTTAAAAAGGTTTTCTTTTCTTCTTAATAAAAATTTAAAAGCAGTACTTTAAAAGCAGCGCTCACTTCACTCCCTTACGGGAATCGAACCTCGGACGTCAGCGCTAGAAGCTAAGCCCCTAAAATTGCGCCACGGCGTGTGGTTCATTTATTTGACAGCATGTAGATCGGGGTAATTACATTCACG